>NW_027013449.1:18817-93049 GCF_036934945.1 Oncorhynchus masou masou | reverse complement strand
TCTAGTGGTCTGATATCTATAGTTGACATGGAGTGGTATCTAGTGGTCTGATATCTATAGTTGACATGAGGTGGTATCTAGTGGTCTGATATCTATAGTTGACATGGAGTGGTATCTAGTGGTCTGATATCTATAGTTGACATGGAGTGGTATCTAGTGGTCTGATATTCTAGTGGTCTGATATCTATAGTTGACATGGAATGGTATCTAGTGGTCTGATATCTGTAGTTGTCATGGAGTGGTATCTAGTGGTCTGATATTCTAGTGGTCTGATATCTATGGTTGACATGGAGTGGTATCTAGTGGTCTGATATCTATAGTTGACATGGAGTGGTATCTAGTGGTCTGATATCTATAGTTGACATGGAGTGGTATCTAGTGGTCTGATATCTATAGTTGACATGGAGTGGTATCTAGTGGTCTGATATCTATAGTTGACATGGAGTGGTATCTAGTGGTCTGATATCTATAGTTGACATGGAGTGGTATCTAGTGGTCTGATATCTATAGTTGACATGGAGTGGTATCTAGTGGTCTGATATCTATAGTTGACATGAGGTGGTATCTAGTGGTCTGATATCTATAGTTGACATGGAATGGTATCTAGTGGTCTGATATCTATAGTTGACATGGAATGGTATCTAGTGGTCTGATATCTATAGTTGACATGGAGTGGTATCTAGTGGTCTGATATCTATAGTTGACATGGAGTGGTATCTAGTGGTCTGATATCTATAGTTGACATGGAGTGGTATCTAGTGGTCTGATATCTATAGTTGACATGGAGTGGTATCTAGTGGTCTGATATCTATAGTTGACATGGAGTGGTATCTAGTGGTCTGATATCTATAGTTGACATGGAGTGGTATCTAGTGGTCTGATATCTATAGTTGACATGGAGTGGTATCTAGTGGTCTGATATCTATAGTTGACATGGAGTGGTATCTAGTGGTCTGATATCTATAGTTGACATGGAGTGGTATCTAGTGGTCTGATATCTATAGTTGACATGGAGTGGTATCTAGTGGTCTGATATCTATAGTTGACATGGAGTGGTATCTAGTGGTCTGATATCTATAGTTGACATGGAGTGGTATCTAGTGGTCTGATATCTATAGTTGACATGGAGTGGTATCTAGTGGTCTGATATCTATAGTTGACATGGAGTGGTATCTAGTGGTCTGATATCTATAGTTGACATGGAGTGGTATCTAGTGGTCTGATATCTATAGTTGACATGGAGTGGTATCTAGTGGTCTGATATCTATAGTTGACATGGAGTGGTATCTAGTGGTCTGATATCTATAGTTGACATGGAGTGGTATCTAGTGGTCTGATATCTATAGTTGACATGGAGTGGTATCTAGTGGTCTGATATCTATAGTTGACATGGAGTGGTATCTAGTGGTCTGATATCTATAGTTGACATGGAGTGGTATCTAGTGGTCTGATATCTATAGTTGACATGGAGTGGTATCTAGTGGTCTGATATCTATAGTTGACATGGAGTGGTATCTAGTGGTCTGATATCTATAGTTGACATGGAGTGGTATCTAGTGGTCTGATATCTATAGTTGACATGGAGTGGTATCTAGTGGTCTGATATCTATAGTTGACATGGAGTGGTATCTAGTGGTCTGATATTCTAGTGGTCTGATATCTATAGTTGACATGGAGTGGTATCTAGTGGTCTGATATCTATAGTTGACATGGAGTGGTATCTAGTGGTCTGATATCTATAGTTGACATGGAATGGTATCTAGTGGTCTGATATCTATAGTTGACATGGAATGGTATCTAGTGGTCTGATATCTATAGTTGACATGGAGTGGTATCTAGTGGTCTGATATTCTAGTGGTCTGATATCTATAGTTGACATGGAGTGGTATCTAGTGGTCTGATATCTATAGTTGACATGGAGTGGTATCTAGTGGTCTGATATCTATAGTTGACATGGAATGGTATCTAGTGGTCTGATATCTATAGTTGATATCTATAGTTGACATGAGGTGGTATCTAGTGGTCTGATATCTGTTGTTGACATGGAGTGGTATCTAGTGGTTTGATATATATAGTTGACATGGAGTGGTATCTAGTGGTCTGATATCTATTGTTGACATGTAGTGGTATCTAGTGGTCTAATATTCTAGTGGTCTGAGATATCTATAGTTGGCATAGAATGGTATCTAGTGGTCTGATATCTATAGTTGACATGGAGTGGTATCTAGTGGTCTGATATCTATAGTTGGCATGGAATGGTATCTAGTGGTCTGATAACTATAGTTGAGATGGAGTGGTATCTAGTGGTCTGATATCTATGGTTGACATGGAGTGGTATCTAGTGGTCTAATAGTCTAGTGGTCTGATATCTATAGTTGGCATGGAATGGTATCTAGTGGTCACAGTACCTATAGTTGAGATATCTAGTGGTCTGATATCTATAGTTGACATGGAGTGGTATCTAGTGGTCTGATATCTATAGTTGACATGGAGTGGTATCTAGTGGTCTGATATCTATAGTTGACATGGAGTGGTATCTAGTGGTCTGATATCTATAGTTGAGTCTGATATCTATAGTTGACATGGAGTGGTATCTAGTGGTCTATCTATTGATAATGGTATCTAGTGGTCTGATATCTATAATTGTTGAGTGGTCTGATAGATGGACATGAGGTGGTATCTAGTGGTCTGATATCTATAGTGGACTAGTGGTTTTGATATATATAGTTGACATGGAGTGGTATCTAGTGGTCTGATATCTATAGTTGACATGGAATGGTATCTAGTGGTCTAATATTCTAGTGGTCTGATATCTACAGTTGGCATGGAATGGTATCTAGTGGTCTGATATCTATTGTTGACATGGAATGGTATCTAGTGGTCTGATATCTATAGTTGACATGAGGTGGTATCTAGTGGTCTAATATTCTAGTGGTCTGATATCTACAGTTGGCATGGAATGGTATCTAGTGGTCTGATATCTATTGTTCACATGGAATGGTATCTAGTGGTCTGATATCTATAGTTGACATGAGGTGGTATCTAGTGGTCTGATATCTGTAGATGACATGGAATGGTATCTAGTGGTCTGATATCTATAGTTGACATGGAATGGTATCTATAGTTGACATGAGGTGGTATCTAGTGGTCTAATATTCTAGTGGTCTGATATCTGTAGTTGGCATAGAATGGTATCTAGTGGTCTGATATCTATAGTTGACATGTAGTGGTATCTAGTGGTCTAATATTCTAGTGGTCTGATATCTATAGTTGGCATAGAATGGTATCTAGTGGTCTGATATCTATAGTTGACATGGAGTGGTATCTAGTGGTCTGATATCTATAGTTGACATGGAGTGGTATCTAGTGGTCTGATATCTATAGTTGACATGGAGTGGTATCTAGTGGTCTGATATCTATAGTTGACATGGAGTGGTATCTAGTGGTCTGATATCTATAGTTGACATGGAGTGGTATCTAGTGGTCTGATATCTATAGTTGACATGGAGTGGTATCTAGTGGTCTGATATCTATAGTTGACATGGAGTGGTATCAAGTGGTGTGATATTCTAGTGGTCTGATATCTGTAGATGACATGGAGTGGTATCTAGTGGTCTGATATCTATAGTTGACATGGAGTGGTATCTAGTGGTCTGATATCTATAGTTGACATGGAGTGGTATCTAGTGGTCTGATATCTATAGTTGACATGGAGTGGTATCTAGTGGTCTGATATCTATAGTTGACATGGAGTGGTATCTAGTGGTCTGATATTCTAGTGGTCTGATATCTATAGTTGACATGGAGTGGTATCTAGTGGTCTGATATCTATAGTTGACATGAGGTGGTATCTAGTGGTCTGATATTCTAGTGGTCTGATATCTATAGTTGACATGGAATGGTATCTAGTGGTCTGATATCTGTAGTTGTCATGGAGTGGTATCTAGTGGTCTGATATTCTAGTGGTCTGATATCTATGGTTGACATGGAGTGGTATCTAGTGGTCTGATATCTATAGTTGACATGGAATGGTATCTAGTGGTCTGATATTCTAGTGGTCTGATATCTATAGTTGACATGGAGTGGTATCTAGTGGTCTGATATTCTAGTGGTCTGATATCTATAGTTGACATGGAGTGGTATCTAGTGGTCTGATATTCTAGTGGTCTGATATCTATAGTTGACATGGAGTGGTATCTAGTGGTCTGATATCTATAGTTGACATGGAGTGGTATCTAGTGGTCTGATATCTATAGTTGACATGGAGTGGTATCTAGTGGTCTGATATTCTAGTGGTCTGATATCTATAGTTGACATGGAGTGGTATCTAGTGGTCTGATATCTATAGTTGACATGGAGTGGTATCTAGTGGTCTGATATCTATAGTTGACATGGAGTGGTATCTAGTGGTCTGATATCTATAGTTGACATGGAGTGGTATCTAGTGGTCTGATATTCTAGTGGTCTGATATCTATAGTTGAGATGGAATGGTATCTAGTGGTCTGATATCTATAGTTGACATGGAATGGTATCTAGTGGTCTGATATCTATAGTTGACATGGAATGGTATCTAGTGGTCTGATATCTATTGTTGACATGGAGTGGTATCTAGTGGTCACAGTATCTATGGTTGACCACGGGTGGTATCTAGTGGTCTGATATCTATTGTTGACATGGAATGGTATATAGTGGTCTGATATCTATAGTTGACATGGAGTGGTATCTAGTGGTCTGATATTCTAGTGGTCTGATATCTATAGTTGGCATGGAATGGTATCTAGTGGTCTGATATCTATAGTTGACATGAGGTGGTATCTAGTGGTCTGATATCTATAGTTGACATGAGGTGGTATCTAGTGGTCTGATATCTATAGTTGACATGAGGTGGTATCTAGTGGTCCAATATCTATGGTCATTATCTATAGTTGACATGACATGGATATGGTATCTAGTGGTCTGATATCTATAGTTGATCATATCTATAGTTGAGTGGTATCTAGTGGTCTGATATCTATAGTTGACATGGAGTGGTATCTAGTGGTCTGATATCTATAGTTGACATGGAGTGGTATCTAGTGGTCTGATATCTATAGTTGACATGGAGTGGTATCTAGTGGTCTGATATCTATAGTTGACATGGATCTAGTGGTCTGATATCATATTATCTAGTTGATCATAGTTGAGAGGTGGTATCTAGTGGTCTGATATTTATAGTTAACATGAGTGGTATCTAGTGGTCTGATATCTATAGTTGACATGGGTGGTAGTGGTGATATTCTATGGTCTGATATCTATAGTTGACATGGAATGGTATCTAGTGGTCTGATATCTATAGTTGACATGGTGGTAGTGGTATATTCTAGTGGTCTGATATCTATAGTTGACATGAGGTGGTATATCTATAGTTGACATGTCTAGTGGTCTGATATCTATAGTTGACATGGAGTGGTATCTAGTGGTCTGATATCTATAGTTGACATGGAATGGTATCTAGTGGTCTGATATCTATAGTTGACATGGAGTGGTATCTAGTGGTCTGATATAGTTGACATGGATATCTAGTTGACTATAGTTGACATGGAGTGGTATCTAGTGGTCTGATATCTATAGTTGACATGGAGTGGTATCTAGTGGTCTGATATCTATAGTTGACATGGAATGGTATCTAGTGGTCTGATATCTATTGTTGACATGGAGTGGTATCTAGTGGTCTGATATCTATAGTTGACATGGAGTGGTATCTAGTGGTCTGATATCTATAGTTGACATGGAGTGGTATGTAGTGGTCTGATATCTATAGTTGACATGGTATCTATAGAGGAATGGTATCTAGTGGTCTGATATCTATAGTTGACATGGAGTGGTATCTAGTGGTCTGATATCTATAGTTGACATGGAATGGTATATCTAGTGGTCTGATATCTATAGTTGACATGGAATGGTATCTAGTGGTCTGATATCTATTGTTGACATGGAATGGTATCTAGTGGTCTGATATCTATAATTGTCTATGGTAGTTGATATCATAGTTAACATGAGTGGTATCTAGTGGTCTGATATCTATTGTTGACATGGAGTGGTATCTAGTGGTCTGATATCTATTTGACATGGAATGGTATCTAGTGGTCTGATATCTATAGTTGACATGTTGAATGGTATCTAGTGGTCTGATATCTATAGTTGACATGAGGTGGTATCTAGTGGTCTGATATCTATATTGACATGAGGTGGTATCTAGTGGTCTGATATCTGTTGTTGACATGGAGTGGTATCTAGTGGTCTGATATCTATAGTTGACATGGAGTGGTATCTAGGTCTGATTAATAGTTAACTAGTTGACATGGGTATCCAGTGGTCTGATATCTATGCATGTTGACATGGTTGTGGTATCTAGTGGTCTGATATCTATAGTTGACATGAGGTGGTATCTAGTGGTCTGATATCTATAGTTGACATGAGGTGGTATCTAGTGGTCTGATATCTATAGTTGACATGGACATGGTATCTAGTGGTCTGATATCTATAGTTGACATGGAATGGTATCTAGTGGTCTGATATCTAGAGTATTGTTGACATGGAGTGGTATCTAGTGGTCTGATATCTATTGTTGACATGGAGTGGTATCTAGTGGTCTGATACCCTATAGTTGAAATGGAGTGGTATCTAGTGGTCTGATATCTATTGTTGACAGTGGTTTTGAGTGGTATCTAGTGGTGCTTGGTCTATATTCTAGTGAGCTATAGTTGACATGTGGTCTGATATCTATAGATTGGATAGAACAAGGTATCTAGTGGTCTGATATCTATAGTTGACATGGAGTGGTATCTAGTGGTCTGATATCTATAGTTGAAATGGAGTGGTATCTAGTGGTCTGATATCTGATATTCTATAGTTGACATGGAATGGTATCAGTGGTATCTAGTGGTCTGATATTCATGGAGTGGTATCCTATGGAGTGGAATATCTAGTGGTCTGATATCTCTATTGTTGACTTGGTATCTGAGTGGTCTGATTTAAATGTTGATGCATGGAGTGGTATCTAGTGGTCTGATATTCTATAGTTGACATGGTGGTATCTAGTGGTCTGATATCTATATATCTATTGTTGACATGGAGTGGTATCTAGTGGTCTGATATCTATAGTTGACATGGAATGGTATCTAGTGGTCTGATATCTATAGTTGACATGGAGTGGTATCTAGTGGTCTGATATCTATAGTTGACATGGAATGGTATCTAGTGGTCTGATATCTATAGTTGACATGGAGGGTGTGTATCTAGTGGTCTGATATCTATAGTTGACATGGAGTGGTATCTAGTGGTCTGATATCTATAGTTGACATGGAGTGGTATCTAGTGGTCTGATATCTATAGTTGACATGGAGGTGGTATCTAGTGGGTCTGATATCTATAGTTGACATGGAATGGTATCTAGTGGTCTGATATCTATTGTTGACATGAGTGGTATCTAGTGGTCTGATATCTATAGTTGACATGGAGTGGTATCTAGTGGTCTGATATTCTATGGTTGATATCTATAGTTGAGGAATGGTATCTAGTGGTCTGATATCTATAGTTGACATGGAGTGGTATCTAGTGGTCTGGTTAACATGGAATGGTATCTAGTGGTCTGATATCTATTGTTGACATGGAATGGTATCTAGTGGTCTGATATCTATAGTTGACATGAGGTATCTAGGGTCTATATTCTAGTGGTCTGATATCTATAGTTGACATGAGTGGTATCTAGTGGTCTGATATCTATTGTTGACATGGAATGGTATCTAGTGGTCTGATATCTATAGTTGACATGGAGTGGTATCTAGTGGTCTGATATCTATAGTTGACATGGAGTGGTATCTAGTGGTCTGATATCTATTGTTGACATGGAGTGGTATCTAGTGGTCTAATATTCTAGTGGTCTGATATCTATAGTTGACATGGAGTGGTATCTAGTGGTCTGATATCTATAGTTGAGATGGAGTGGTATCTAGTGGTCTGATATCTATAGTTGACATGGAGTGGTATCTAGTGGTCTGATATCTATAGTTGACATGGAATGGTATCAAGTGGTCTGATATCTATAGTTGATATCTAGTGGTCTGATATCTATAGTTGACATGGAGTGGTATCTAGTGGTCTGATATCTATTGTTGATATCTATGTTGAGGTGGTATCTAGTGGTCTGATATTTATAGTTGACATGAGGTGGTATCTAGTGGTCTGATATCTATAGTTGACATGAGGTGGTATCTAGTGGTCTGATATCTATAGTTGACATGAGGTGGTATCTAGTGGTCTGATATCTATAGTTGACATGGAATGGTATCTAGTGGTCTGATATCTATAGTTGACATGGAGTGGTATCTAGTGGTCTGATATCTATAGTTGACATGAGGTATCTATGGGTCTGATATCTATAGTTGACATGAGGTGGTATCTAGTGGTCTGATATCTATAGTTGACATGGAGTGGTATCTAGTGGTCTGATATCTATTGTTGACATGGAGTGGTATCTAGTGGTCTGATATCTATTGTTGACATGGAGTGGTATCTAGTGGTCTGATATCTATAGTTGACATGGAGTGGTATCTAGTGGTCTGATATCTATTGTTGACATGTAGTGGTATCTAGTGGTCTAATATCTATAGTTGTCATGAGTATCTATGGTCTGATATCTATTGTTGACATGGAATGGTATATAGTGGTCTGATATCTATAGTTGACATGGAGTGGTATCTAGTGGTCTGATATCTATAGTTGACATGGAGTGGTATCTAGTGGTCTGATATCTATAGTTGACATGGAGTGGTATCTAGTGGTCTGATATCTATAGTTGACATGGAGTGGTATCTAGTGGTCTGATATTCTAGTGGTCTGATATCTATAGTTGACATGGAATGGTATCTAGTGGTCTGATATCTATAGTTGACATGGAATGGTATCTAGTGGTCTGATATCTATTGTTGACATGGAGTGGTATCTAGTGGTCTGATATCTATAGTTGACATGGAATGGTATCTAGTGGTCTGATATCTATAGTTGACATGGAATGGTATCTAGTGGTCTGATATCTATAGTTGACATGGAATGGTATCTAGTGGTCTGATATCTATTGTTGACATGGAGTGGTATCTAGTGGTCTGATATTCTAGTGGTCTGATATCTATTGTTGACATGGAATGGTATCTAGTGGTCTGATATCTATTGTTGACATGGAGTGGTATCTAGTGGTCTGATATCTATAGTTGACATGGTGACTATGGAGTGGTATCTAGTGGTATATTCTAGTGGTCTGATATCTATAGTTGACATGGAGTGGTATCTAGTGGTCTGATATCTATAGTTGACATGGAATGGTATCTAGTGGTCTTATATCTATTGTTGACATGGAGTGGTATCTAGTGGTCTGATATCTATAGTTGACATGAGGTGGTATCTAGTGGTCTGATATCTATAGTTGACATGAGGTGGTATCTAGTGGTCTGATATCTATTGTTGACATGTAGTGGTATCTAGTGGTCTGATATCTATAGTTGACATGGAGTGGTATCTAGTGGTCTGATATCTATTGTTGACATGAGTGGTATCTAGTGGTCTGATATCTATTGTTGACATGGAGTGGTATCTAGTGGTCTGATATCTATAGTTGACATGGAGTGGTATCATAGTGGTCTGATATCTATAGTTGACATGGAGTGGTATCTAGTGGTCTGATATCTATAGTTGACATGGAGTGGTATCTAGTGGTCTGATATCTATAGTTGACATGGAGTGGACATATGTCTAGTGGTGTGATATTCTAGTGGTCTGATATCTATAGTTGGCATGGAATGGTATCTAGTGGTCTGATATCTATAGTTGACATGGAGTGGTATCTAGTGGTCTGATATCTATAGTTGACATGGAGTGGTATCTAGTGGTCTGATATCTATAGTTGACATGGAGTGGTATCTAGTGGTCTGATATCTATAGTTGACATGGAGTGGTATCTAGTGGTCTGATATCTATAGTTGACATGGAATGGTATCTAGTGGTCTGATATCTATAGTTGACATGGAGTGGTATCTAGTGGTCTGATATCTATAGTTGACATGGAGTGGTATCTAGTGGTCTGATATCTATAGTTGACATGGAGTGGTATCTAGTGGTCTGATATCTATAGTTGACATGGAGTGGTATCTAGTGGTCTGATATCTATAGTTGACATGGAGTGGTATCTAGTGGTCTGATATCTATAGTTGACATGGAGTGGTATCTAGTGGTCTGATATTCTAGTGGTCTGATATCTATAGTTGACATGAGGTGGTATCTAGTGGTCTGATATCTATAGTTGACATGGAGTGGTATCTAGTGGTCTGATATCTATAGTTGACATGGAGTGGTATCTAGTGGTCTGATATCTATAGTTGACATGGAATGGTATCTAGTGGTCTGATATCTATATTGACATGGAGGTGGTATCTAGTGGTCTGATATCTATAGTTGACATGAGGTGGTATCTAGTGGTCTGATATCTATAGTTGACATGAGGTGGTATCTAGTGGTCTGATATCTATAGTTGACATGGAGGTGGTATCTAGTGGTCTGATATCTATAGTTGACATGGAGTGGTATCTAGTGGTCTGACATGGTCTGATATCTATAGTTGGCATAGAATGGTATCTAGTGGTCTGATATCTATAGTTGACATGGAGTGGTATCTAGTGGTCTGATATCTATAGTTGACATGGAGTGGTATCTAGTGGTCTGATATCTATAGTTGACATGGAGTGGTATCTAGTGGTCTGATCTAGTGGTCTGATATCTATAGTTGACATGGAATGGTATCTAGTGGTCTGATATCTATAGTTGACATGGAATGGTATCTAGTGGTCTGATATCTATAGTTGACATGGAGTGGTATCTAGTGGTCTGATATCTATAGTTGACATGGAGTGGTATCTAGTGGTCTGATATCTATAGTTGGCATGGAATGGTATATTCTAGTGGTCTGATATCTATAGTTGACATGGAGTGGTATCTAGTGGTCTGATATCTATAGTTGACATGGAGTGGTGTGGTCTGATATCTATAGTTGACATGGAGTGGTATCTAGTGGTCTGATATCTATAGTTGACATGGAGTGGTGGTATATTCTAGTGGTCTGATATCTATAGTTGACATGGAATGGTATCTAGTGGTCTGATATCTATAGTTGACATGGAATGGTATCTAGTGGTCTGATATCTATAGTTGACATGGAGTGGTATCTAGTGGTCTGATATCTATTGTTGACATGGAGTGGTATCTAGTGGTCTGATATCTATAGTTGACATGGAGTGGTATCTAGTGGTCTGATATCTATTGTTGACATGTAGTGGTATCTAGTGGTCTAATATTCTAGTGGTCTGATATCTATAGTTGGCATAGAATGGTATCTAGTGGTCTGATATCTATAGTTGACATGGAGTGGTATCTAGTGGTCTGATATCTATTGTTGACATGGAGTGGTATCTAGTGGTCTGATATCTATAGTTGACATGGAGTGGTATCTAGTGGTCTGATATCTATAGTTGACATGGAGTGGTATCTAGTGGTCTGATATCTATAGTTGACACGAGGTGGTATCTAGTGGTCTGATATCTATTGTTGACATGGAATGGTATATAGTGGTCTGATATCTATTGTTGACATGGAGTGGTATCTAGTGGTCTGATATTCTAGTGGTCTGATATCTATAGTTGAGAAATGGTATCTAGTGGTCTGATATCTATTGTTGACATGAGGTGGTATCTAGTGGTCTGATATTTATAGTTAACATGGAGTGGTATCTAGTGGTCTGATATCTATAGTTGACATGGAGTGGTATCTAGTGGTCTGATATCTATAGTTGACATGGAGTGGTATCTAGTGGTCTGATATCTATAGTTGACATGGAGTGGTATCTAGTGGTCTGATATCTATAGTTGACATGGAGTGGTATCTAGTGGTCTGATATCTATAGTTGACATGGGTGGTATCTAGTGGTCTGATATCTATAGTTGACTATCTAGTGGTCTGATATCTATAGTTGACATGGAATGGTATATCTATAGTTGACATGAGGTGGTATCTAGTGGTCTGACATCTATAGTTGACATGGGTGGTATCTAGTGGTCTGATATCTATAGTTGACATGAGGTGGTATCTAGTGGTCTGATATCTATAGTTGACATGAGGTGGTATCTAGTGGTCTGATATCTATAGTTGACATGAGGTGGTATCTAGTGGTCTGATATCTATAGTTGACATGAGGTGGTATCTAGTGGTCTGATATCTATAGTTGACATGAGGTGGTATCTAGTGGTCTGATATCTATAGTTGACATGAGGTGGTATCTAGTGGTCTGATATCTATAGTTGACATGAGGTGGTATCTAGTGGTCTGATATCTATAGTTGACATGAGGTGGTATCTAGTGGTCTGATATCTATAGTTGACATGAGGTGGTATCTAGTGGTCTGATATCTATAGTTGACATGAGGTGGTATCTAGTGGTCTGATATCTATAGTTGACACGAGGTGGTATCTAGTGGTCTGATATCTATAGTTGACACGAGGTGGTATCTAGTGGTCTGATATCTATAGTTGACATGAGGTGGTATCTAGTGGTCTGATATTCTAGTGGTCTGATATCTATGGTTGACATGGAGTGGTTCGATTGCCTTGTGGAGAGAATAACTGTAAACTGTTTGTAATCAGCCATATTCCCAGTCATATTTCCACGGTTAATAAGGTGGTTTGCGCTTTCAGCTTGGTGCAAAAGCCGCTAACTATCCACGGTTTCTGGTTTGGGTAGGTACAACATCTCCTATTCACTTCTTTATAAACTCACTCACTGAATCAGCGTATAAATCAATATTATTCTCTGAGGCTACCCGGAGCAAAATTGAGTCGTGGTTAGATTTTCTGAGAGGAAGGCGGGGGAGGGCCTTGTATGCATTGCGGAAGTTACAGAAGCAGTGATCCAGTGTTTTGCCAGCGCAAATACTACAACAATATGCTGATAGAATTTAGGTAGCCTTGTTCTCAAATTTACTTTGTTAAACTTTTGGGGTAGAGGGCAGCATTTTTGGATGAATTGCGTGCACAAACTGAACTGCATCCTACTCTGTCCCAGATGCTAATATATGCATGGTATTGGATAAAAAACACTCTGCTATTTCTAAAACTGTTTGAATGATGTCTGTGAGTATAACAGAACTCATATGGCAGGCAAAACACTGAGAAGAAATCCAAACAGGAAGTGAGAAGTCGAATTTCAAAACAGTGCCTATTTAAATCCCTGATATAGTTATGGATGTTCTTGCACTTCCTAGGGCTTCCACTAGATGTCCCTGTCTTTAGAACATGTTTTGAGGATTCTACTATAAAGGAGGGGCTCATAGGAGCTATTTGTGTGAGTGGTCTGGCAGAGAGCCTCGGTCTCATGACGCGCGCTCCCGAGAGAGTAAGCTCCCATTCCAATGCTTTTCTTCAGACAATGAAATTCTCCGGTTGGAAATGTATTGATGATATATGTTAAAAACATCCTAAAGATTGATTGCAGACATGTTTTGACTTGTTTTTACAACCTGTAACAGAACTTTTTTAGTTTTTGTCATGGAGGAAATGGTCGCGCCTCATGAAGATGGATTACTGGGCTGAACACGCTAACAGCAAGTGGCTAAATGATGGGCTTTATGGAACTTTATGGAACAAATCAGTGATTTATTGTCGAACTGGGATTCCTGGGAGTGCCTTCTGATGAAGATCATCAAAGGTAAGTGAACATATATAATGTTTTTTCTAACTAATGTTGACTCCAAGATGGCGGAGTTGTCTTTTGCTGTTTTTGGGTACTGAGCACCGTTCTCAGATTATGCTTTTTCCATAAAGTTAAAAAAAAATCTGACACAGTGGTTAAATGAGGATAAGTCTATCTTTAATTCTGTGAATAACACTTGCATCTTTTATCAATGTTTATTATGAGTATTTCTGTGAAAATCACCAGATGTTTTGGAATCAAAACATTACTGCTCGTAAGGCCCCAATGTAAACTGAGATTTTTGGATATAAATATGCACATTATCGAACAAAACATACATGTATTGTGTAACATGATGTCCTATGAGTGCCATCTGATGAAGATCATCAAAGGTTAGTGATACATTGTATCTCTCTTTCTGCTTTTTGTGACTCCTATCTTTGGAAAAATGGCTGCGTTTTTTCGACTTGGCGGTGATCTAACAATCATATGTTGTGCATTAGCTGTAAAGCATTTTTTAAATCGGGCACGATGGGTAGAAGATGTTTATCTTTCATTTGCTGTATTGGACTTGTTAACACAAAATCCAGGGAGGGGCCAGCTGAGTATACGACTGTATCATCTACATATAACTGGATGAGAGAGCTTCCTACTACCTGAGCTATGTTGTTGATGTAAATTGAGAAGAGCGTGGGGCCTAGGATCAAGCCTTGGGGTGCTCCCTTGGGGACAGCCAGTGGCTAAGACAGCAGATGTTCTGACTTTATACACTGCACTCTTTGGGAGAGGTAGTTAGCAAACCAGGCCAAAGTCCCCTCTGAGACAGCAACACACCTTAGCTGGCCCACAAGTATGGAATGGTCTACTGTATTGAAAGCTTTGGCCAAGTTAATTGAAATAGCAGTACAGGCAACGGTGACATCATTTAGGAGATAATACTATAAACATCAAGAAAGCCGGTCAGTTGATTATTGACAAGTTTTTACAACACTTTTGATCAACAGGACAAAATAGAAATTGGCCTATAACACTTACGATCAGCTTGATCTCCCCCTTTAAATAAAGAATGCCCCCACCAACAGTGTTAGTATGGTGCCTCTCACCTGCCTCCCCAACACAGTGTTGCCCTCCTCCCCCTCCCTCCCCCTCCCTCCCCTCTCACTGCATGTTGCTGGTTCTAAACAGATCCCTCCCTGGGTGGCAATGCTGTTGCTACCTTATTGAGCAAGATGCAGGCCAGTCCTCCTGGGTCTCCCCTCCTCCTCTCTTCTCTCTCTCCTCTCCCCCTCATCCCCTCTCTCCTCCTAGCTTTTCTCTTTCCTTTCATCCCCTCCTCCTCCCTTCTCTCCTCCTTTCTTCCCTCTCTGCTCTCCTCCCCCCTCCTCCCCTCTCTCTCCTCTCATACCCTCCTCATCCCCTCTCTCCTCTCCTCTCTCCTCCTCTATTCTCCCTCTCTTCTCCCTCTTCTTTCCTCTCTTCCCTCTCTGGCTCGTCAATAAAATATACAAGCAGCCTAATTACAGCCACAGTGTCAGATTCAATGTATTTTCTTTGTAGCAAGAGAAATCCCCACAGAAAACTTTTCAATGTAGGTAGTCTCATAGAGAACAATGCTGTCCCTCCAGACCAGTGCAACAGCAGCACAAAGGACCATTATAAATGATGATTCATATTTCATATGTTCCCAAATGTTTGGTGCAAGTTACAAATGGATGGATGGTGCAGTATTTATGCTATGCAACAAACAGACTATCCATTAGTAATATGTGTTGAGTGAAGAGAAACATATTCTGTTGTTTATATCCATTTGTTGTCAGACTGCATTTTGGCTTTCAGGATACCAAGAGGAGAGAAGGAGGAGGACTGTCTGTGGAGCCTGGCTCAGCTGGAGAGGGAGTGGGAAACTGATGCTCACCCTAACCCTAAACCTAACTAACTGTTGATCACACAACCATAACCCTTACTATTCATCACTAACTGTTGATCACACAACCATAACCTTTACTCTTCATCAATAACTGTTGATCACACAACCATAACCCTTACTATTCATCACTAACTGTTGATCACACAACCATAACCCTTACTATTCATCACTAACTGTTGATCACACAACCATAACCCTTACTATTCATCACTAACTGTTGATCACACAACCATAACCCTTACTATTCATCACTAACTGTTGATCACACAACCATAACCCTTACTATTAATCACTAACTGTTGATCACACAACCAGTGTGGTGGCGGCAGGGTAGCCTAGTGGTTAGAGCATTGGACTAGTAACCTGAAAGGTTGCAAGTTCAAATCCCCGAGCTGACAAGGTACAAAATCTGTCGTTCTGCCCCTGAACAGGCAGTTAACCCACTGTTCCAAGGCCGTCATTGAAAATAAGAATTTGTTCTTAAAATTAACTGACTTGCCTAGTAAAATAAAGGTAAAATAAAAAAAAATTAAAAAAAATAACCCTTAATCTTCATCACTAACTGTTGATAAAAAAATAACCCTTAATTCATCACTAACATCACACCATAACCCTTACTAACTGTTGATCACACAAACATAACCCTAATCACTAACCCTAACTGTTGATCACACAACCATAACCCTTACTATCCCTTCATTCATCACAAACTGTTGATCACACAACCATAACCCTTTGACTATTACATCACTAACTGTTGAGCACACAACCATAACCCTTACTCTTCATCACTAACTGTTGATCACACAACCACAACCTTTACTCTTCATCACTAACTGTTGATCACACAACCATAACCATCACAAACTTTGACTCTTCATCACTAACTGTTGATCACACAACCTTAACCCTTACTATTAATCACTAACTGTTGATCACACAACCATAACCCTTACTCTTCATCACTAACCCTAACTGTTGATCACACAAACATAACCCTTACTCTTCATCACTAACCCTAACTGTTGATCACACAACCGTTACCCTTACTATTCATCACAAACTGTTGATCACACAACCATAACCCTTACTCTTCATCACTAATCCTAACTGTTGATCACACAACCATAACCTTTACTCTTCATCACTAACTGTTGATCACACAACCATAATCCTTACTCTTCATCACTAACTGTTGATCACACAACCATAACCCTTACTATTAATCACTAACTGTTGATCACACAACCATAACCCTTACTATTAATCACACAACCATAACCCTTACTCTTCATCACTAACCCTAACTGTTGATCACACAACCATAACCCTTACTTTTCATCACTAACTGTTGATCACACAACCATAACCTAATCACTAACTTTGATCTAACCCTTACTCTTCATCACTAACTGTTGATCACACAACCACAATCACTTAACTGTTGACTAAACTTCATCACTAACTGTTGATCACACAACCATAACCCTTACTCTTCATCACTAACTGTTGATCACACAACCATAACCCTTACTATTAATCACTAACTGTTGATCACACAACCATAACCTTACATCACTAACTAACCCTGTATCACACAAACATAACCCTTATTAATCACATCAACCATAACCCTTACTCATCACTAACATCACAAACCCCTTAATCACTAACTGTTGATCACACAACCATAACCTTCACTACTAACTGTTGATCACACAAACATCACTAACTAACTGTTGATCACACAACCATAACCCTTACTATTAATCACTAACTGTTGATCACACAACCACAACCTTTACTCTTCATCACTAACTAACCTTACTCTTCATCACTAACTGTTGATCACACAACCATAACATCACTAACCATCACACAACCATAACCCTTACTCTTCATCACTAACTGTTGATCACACAACCATAACATTTACTCTTCATCACTAACTGTTGATCACACAAACCATAACCCTTACTATTCATCACTAACTGTTGATCACACAACCATAACCCTTACTCTTCATCACTAACACCTAACTGTTGATCACACAACCATAACCCTTACTATCACTAACTGTCACACAACCATACTATTCATCACCTGTTGATCACTCAACCATTACTCTTCATCACTAACCCTAACTGTTGATCACACAACCATAACCCTTACTCTTCATCACTAACATCACTAACCCTAACTAACTGTTGATCACACAACCATAAACCTTACTATTCATCAGTAACCCTTACTCTTCATCACTAACTGTTGATCACACAACCATAACCTTTACTATTCATCACTCTGTTGATCAAACCATGTTATTCATCACTAACTGATCACACAACCATAACCCTTACTCTTCATCACTAACATCACCAACCATAACCCTTACTATTCATCACTAACTGTTGATCACTCAACCATAACCCTTAATCACTAACCCTAACTGTTGATCACTAACCCTACATTTAAAAACACAATCACAACAAAAAGCAACTTTGCTCCAAGTTCCTAGTTTAAACAATTTTCCTAGTGAAAGAATTTTCGCCCAATGTTTTGTTGTTGTGAAAGACATTCAAATACTAAGTAAACCAGTCCAGAGCTGAGAGGTTCTGTTTTCTCCTATATCACTACTGAAAGCAGCAGTAAAACATGAAGAGACCTGTAGAGGACCACATGTACAACATGGTCATTGGTGAAATAATAAGCACGTGGAGGCAGAGAGAGACCTGGATGTAACATTAAACTAAATGACAATTAGTTTGTGTTGACTCCAGCCCTACAATCAGTACACCATCATTAGAGCACAGAGCAGTTCGGGAGGCTGCAAACAAAACCAGGATGTTAGTGTGACATTCTAACATGGCAGGAATAAGGTGACGATTAATAGTTACAAAATGAAGCTTGTTTACCTCTGGTTATATGCATATTAGATGACGTGGTAGAACTTTACAATAAAAACTATTCAAATTACAACGTTGCAATGTGCAGAGAAGCCTATCATAATGACTACATACAGGAACATAAGCTAAAATTTTTACACAATTTATAGAACATGCAGCGACGGTATTCGCGGTGTAATTGAAATAGGAATTTGCATGGGCATGAATAACTTAGTACGCACAACACAAGTTCTTACCACCGTAGGCACCAATCAAAATTAATTATTTCTATTGTTAATTTTTTATGAGTCCAATCCGAGACTGACAAACTGCATTAGCCACTTAGCAACCATTGCATTTTTCATTGCAAGCTGTTCTGCGGGAAAACAAAATAACATCTAAAAGACAACACCACAGCTGATGTGGAAACGTTCAGAAGTTCCTATTCTGGAACAACTGACCTCCATGTCACTACCACTAAACATCAGACTCACTGGAAGGGTTAAGGGTTAGGGTCTGGAAAACAACACCACAGCTGATGGGGAAATGTTCGTCCTCAACAACTGACCTCCATGGATCCTATTCTGGAACAACTGACCTCCATGTCACTACCACTAAACATCAGACTCACTGGAAGGGTTTGGGGAAGGGGTCTGGAAAACAACACCACAGCTGATGGGGAAACGTTCAGAGGATCCTATCCTGGAACAACTGACCTCCATGTCACTACCACTAAACATCAGACTCACTGGAAGGGTTAGGGGAAGGGGTCTGGAAAACAACACCACAGCTGATGGGGAAACGTTCAGAGGATCCTATTCTGGAACAACTGACCTCCATGTCACTACCACTAAACATCAGACTCACTGGAAGGGTTAGGGTTAGGGTCTGGAAAACAACACCACAGCTGATGGGGAAACGTTCAGAGGATCCTATTCTGGAACAACTGACCTCCATGTCACTACCACTAAACATCAGACTCACTGGAAGGGTTAGGGTTAGGGTTAGGTTCTTGAGTCACTACCACTAAACATCAGACTCACTGTTAACTATTAACTATTGTAGTCATAGATTATTAAACATAATAATGGGTTAGGGTTAACTATTGTAGTCATAGATTATTAAACATAATAATCGATTAGGGTTAACTATTGCAATCAGATTATTAAACATAATAATCGATTAGGGTTAACTATTGTAGTCATATATTAATAAACATAATAATGGGTTAGGGTTAACTATTGTAGTCATAGATTATCAAACATAATAATGGATTAGGGTTAACTATTGCAGTCATAGATTATTAAACATAATAATGGATTAGGGTTAACTATTGCAGTCATAGATTATTAAACATAATAATGGATTAGGGTTAACTATTGTAGTCATAGATTATTAAACATAATAATGAATTAGGGTTAACTATTGTAGTCATAGATTATTAAACATAATAATGAATTAGGGTTAACTATTGTAGTCATAGATTATTAAACATAATAATCGATTAGGGTTAACTATTGCAATCAGATTATTAAACATAATAATCGATTATTAAACATAATAATAAACATAATAATGGGTTAGGGTTAACTATTGTAGTCATAGATTATCAAACATAATAATGGATTAGGGTTAACTATTGCAGTCATAGATTATTAAACATAATAATGGATTAGGGTTAACTATTGCAGTCATGGATTATTAAACATAATAATCGATTAGGGTTAACTATTGTAGTCATAGATTATTAAACATAATAATGAATTAGGGTTAACCTTTGTAGGATTCCTAAATTATAAAACATAAAAATTATTGTAAGCATCATAAATGACCAAACATACTAATGCAAATATTGGAGTCATTATAGATGATCAGTCACTCTAATTGTAATTATTGTAGTCATCATAGTGATCAAATATTATAATGAATGAAGTTAAATTAACTAATGTAGTCATTATAGATAATCAAAAATAATAATGAATGAAATACTCTACTGGTTAAAAGTTTTAGAACACCTACTCATTAAAGGGTTTTCTTAGTTTTACTATTTTCTACATTGTAGAATAATAATGAAGACATCAAACTATGACATAACACATATGGAATCATTTAGTAACCAAAAAAGTGTTAAATAAATCAAATTATATTTGAGCTTATTCAAATAACCACCCTTTGCCATGATGACAGATTTGCACACTCTTGGCATTCTTTCAACCAGCTTCATGAGGTAGTCACATGGAATGCATTTCAATTAACAGGTGTGCCTTCTTCAAAGTTAATTTGTGGAATTTCGTTCCTTCTTAATGCGTTTGAGCCAATCAGTTGTGTTGGCATTCTCTCAACGAGTTTCACCTGGAATGCTTTTTCAACAGTCTTGAAGGAGTTCCCCCATATGCTGAGCACTTGTTGGCTGCTTTTCCTTCACTCTGTGATCCGACTCATCCCAAACTATCTCAATTTAGTTGAGGTCGGGGGATTGTGGAGGCCAGGTCATCTGATGCAGCACTCCATCACTCTCCTTCTTGATCAAATAGCCCTTACACACCTGGAGGTGTGATGGGTCATTGTCCTGTTGAAAAACAAATTATAGTACCACTAAGCCCAAACCAGATGGGGTGGTGTATCGCTGCAGAATGCTGTGGTGGCCATGAAAAACGTTATACTAGTGGTAGTGTCTGCAGTAGTAATGGTGGTGACTGGTATAGTTCAAGAAGTAAGTAGATGAAAGATAGGATAGCCTGAACATATGATAGTTGGTTTGCTGTACCTCGCTCGAAAGATTCAAGAGTTACCATTGGTGAGTTATGTTATGCTAATAAATAGAAATGTATATAGTTTTACTTTATATTTTTAAAAAGTTTTCAATAATTTGAAGTAAGGATAACCTGAACATGTGAAAGTTGGTTTGGGATCTGTAGCTCGAATGTTTCAATAACAAAAATACTAATGCAACATGTAAAGTGTTGGTCCCATGTTTCATGAGCTAAAATAAAAGATCCCAGAAATGTTCCATACACACAAAAAAACATTTCTCTCAAATTGTGTGCACGAATTTGTTTACATCCCTGTTGGTGAGCATTTCTCCTTCGCCAAGATATCAAGAAGCTTATTTAACAGCATGACCATTACAGCGGTGCACCTTGAGCTGGGACTAATAAAAGGTGATTATATTTTTGTTTTGCAAACAGATTTGAAAAGCAGAAAAATAAACGAAAATGTCATGCGTTCTAACTTTTTGTCTAAGTTGTTGGGGAAGTGGTCAACATTTCGGTTGTTTATAAAAAGTTAGAGAAAATGTTGTAAATGCGTTTATTTAAACAGCTGTAACCTTTGATTGGTACCAGATAATGATGTTATTATTTCACGGTAGAGAGATTCAAGGCTTTACCCAAGCCAGCAGGGAGACGTCCCAGGGCAGGCTGTGCCGACTTCAGACAATGTGCATGGCAAAATGGACTCCAACCCATGATGGAACCCGTAGCCCTCTGGAGCCATGAAAACCTCAAAATCATGGGTACATGAGGAAACTCCAGGAGCAGAAACTGAATAGACTCGCTGTGGTTGCCTGACACTCGCAGGTGGATAGGAACCATATTGTGGGAGACTCTGCCAATATAGCGCCCATCCAGTGCTCTGACATTGGAATGAAAAGGGGTTGAGTGGAGATATCCCGCTTTGACACCAGGGTATAAAACTGTCCATAAAACTCTCGCCGGCCCCAAAGTCAATGAGCACCCGGATGGATTTGGACTGGCCTCCCACAACAGGGTAGCATAGAGGGGATTACGAGTAGTGAGAGATTGGAAACTCACTGTACGGCTCACCAGTGTACTCTTACCAACTGATGAGCCTGGTCCTTTAATGGGCAGGTAGATAAGAAATGTCCTGTAGCTCCACAACAGACAGCTCTTGCTGTTTAGTCTGCGCAAGCACTCAGCATGTCCAGCATAGGTGTATAGGTGTCAGGGAAGTCAGGCGCAGGAGAGTCAAACGGAGTGTAAAATGGAGACTTTTAATAAAGTCCACGTAACATTCTCCATAACACTAAAAGGTACATACATAAACAAACATGGGTACGAGGACCCGACGCGCACCTATGCAACATAAAACTACACTGACAATAAAACAATCTCTGACAAAGACATGAGGGGGAACAGAGGGTTAAATACACAACAGGTAATGAATGGGATTGAAAACAGGTGTGTGGGAAGACAAGACAAAATCAATGGAAAATGAAAAATGGATCAATGATGGCTAGAAGACCGGTGACGTCGATCGCCGAGCACCGCCCGAACAAGGAGAGGCAACGACTTCGGCCGAAGTCGTGACACAGCAGGAGACAATCTAGCCCTGCCCATGCAAATGGGCTCCACAGGAGGTGAGTCGACAGACCAGCTAGATCTAGTGTCTCTATTATATTATGACAGACCAGCTAGATCTACTGTCTCTATTATATTATGACAGACCAGCTAGATCTACTGTCTCTATTATAATATGACAGACCAGCTAGATCTACTGTCTCTATTATATTATGACAGACCAGCTAGATCTACTGTCTCTATTATATTATGACAGACCAGCTAGATCTACTGTCTCTATTATAATCTGACATACCAGCTAGATCTACTGTCTCTATGTCTCTATTATATTGACAGACCAGCTAGATCTAATGTCTCTATTATATTATGACTGACCAGCTAGATCTACTGTCTCTGTTATAATATGACAGACCAGCTAGATCTACTGTCTCTATTATATTATGACAGACCAGCTAGATCTACTTTTGCTATTATATTATGACAGACCAGCTCGATCTACTGTCTCTATCATATTATGACAGACCAGCTAATGTTTTGTATTTATGATCCATAATGAATTACTATGGGAATAAATATCACTGAATTACATACATATCCTCCAATCCTCCATATGTAATTATTGGCGGAGAGTCACATCATATTTTTTGATATACTGTAGAACTACCATAGGCGACATGAGTCTCACTAGTGTTGAGTAATGTGCTGTAAAAGTGGTGTAGGTCTAATTTATTTAGAGAGCATATTGAAGTTTGAAGCAATTGGATTTGAAGCAATAGCCTACAACTATTTTAGCACCGTTTTGCACTGCTCTGAGACAAACATGGGTCTTGATAAATTAATGAGATTTTTATTTTCACTGAATCTCCATTTGGGTATTGGTTAGACTAGAATTAGAAAAGTAGGTTGTAGAAATGTTATGCTCTTAGTTGTACCTTTATTTAACTAGGCAAGTCAGTTAAGAACAAATTCTTATTTACAAGGAGAGCCTACTTCTTCCTCCCCATCGGGGAATTGAACCCCGGTCTCCTGCACAACACAGGGATTCTTTAGCTAAATAGCCCAGTACTGTACTCCCGACCATCACGTTGTGATCTCTGCATGTGTGGTTCCCACCATGTAGTATAGAAGAGGAGGTGTGATGGTGTGGGGGTGCTTCGTTGGTGACACAGTCTGTGATTTATTTTGAATTCAAAGCACACTTAACCATTATGTCTACCACATCGATACACCACCCCATCTGGTTTGGGCTTAGTGGGACTATCATTTGTTTTTCAACAGGACAATGACCCAACACACCTCCAGGCTGTGTAAGGGCTATTTGACCAAGAAGGAGAGTGACGGAGTGCTGCATCAGATGACCTGGCCTCCACAATCACCCAACTCAACCCAATTGAGATGGTTTGGGATGAGTTGGACCACAGAGTGAAGGAAAAGTAACCAACAAGTGCTCAGCAAAGGTGGGAACTCCTTCTAGACAGTTGGAACAGCTTTCCAGGTGAAGCTGGTTGAGAGAATTCAAAGATTGTGCATATCTGTTGTCGTGTCTTTGGCAATGCACAATTAAGTGCTATGACATACTATCCTATAAAAATAATTTCTCTGTAATTAATATTACCTGATTAAGCTAATCAGGTAGATAATTAACTAGAAAGTTGGGGCACCACAAAATAATGTTTATAGAGCTGTTATATTCTGAATAAACTCTTAAATACCTAGTACTATTTTACATCAATAGCAGTCAAGATCAATTGTCACCTTATTTCAGTTTCAACTGAAAGTTGTAATTCTTGGATATCGTCACGAACCCTGGCTAACAAGTTGAATCAGCAATACAAACTTTGGTTTAATTATTTGTTTACTAAATACCTAACTAATCACACAGAATTACATATACAAAGAATGGATCATACAATGATTAACCTCTCTTGTACAAGTGTGACGCTAGCGTCCCACCTCGACAACAGCGAGTGAAATTGCAGTGCGCCAAATTCAAAACAACAGAAACCCCATAATTAAACATACAAGTATTATACACCATTTTAAAGACACACTTCTTCTAAATCCAATCACAGTGTTCGATTTCAAAAAGGCTTTACTGCACAGAAAGCACACCATGCAATTTTTTTGAGGTCAGCACCTAGTCACAGAAAACCATACAGCCATTTTCCAGCCAAACATCCGGTGAAAGTGCAGAGAGCCACATCAAATTACAGAAATACTCATCATAAACATTGATAAACGATACAAGTGTTAAACATACAAATAAAGATAAACTTCTCCTTAATGCAACCGCTGTGTCAGATTTCAAAAAGGCTTTATGGCGAAAGCACACTTTGCAATTAGGTTAGGTCAGCACCTAGCCACATAAACCAATACAGCCATTTTCCAGCCAAGGAGAGGGCTCACAAAAGTCAGAAATAATAGCATTAAAATTAATCACTTACCTGTGATGATCTTCATCTGGTGGCACTCCAAGGTCTCCATGTTAGACAATAAATGTGTGTTTTGTTCGATAATGTCCCACTTTATGACGAAAACCTCCTTTTTGTAAGTCCAGATGAAAAGTTTTTAAAAAGTACAATAAAAGTTAGTAGAAACATGCCAAACGATGTTTAAAATCAACCCTCCGTTTGTTTTTGTCATAAATAATCAATAATATTTCATCCGGACAAAAGCTTTGTCAACCGAAAAAGAGAAAGACGCATGATCAGACACATGATCAGACGCATTTCCACTGGCTACTGATTGAAAATGTTGAAACTCCCTCATTTTTCAGAGTAAAAGCCTGAAACAATGCCTAAAGACTGGCCAAATGTAGAAGAAGCCAAAGAACACATGAACTGTCTTTTGATTTGATTTGATTTATGGTGGATTGGCTTTCAATAGAAAAATAGCCTTTCAAAATAACAGTACTTCCTGGTTGGATTTTCCTCGGGTTTTCGCCTGCCATATCAGTTCTGTTATACTCACAGACATTACTTTCACAGTTTTCAAAACTTTACAGTGTTTCCTATCCAAATCTACTAATTATATGCATATCCTATCTTTTGGGCCTGAGTAGCAGGCAGTTTAATTTGGGCACGCTTTTCATCCAAAATTCCGAATGCCGCCCCCTACCCTAGTGAAGTTTTAATGATAATGTCCTACAAGAAAACGTCCCTGGGGACGGAACCTGTATGACGGCTGGTTACACAAAGAGAGGGGTTGGGCTTGAATGAAAGTGCGGGAGGACTGAAGAACAAAGGAGAAGCTATGCTATCGTAAATACAGAATATTATGCATTCTAAATAACCGGCCATTTGGGAAAATGCAATAAATATTTAATCTGAGCTGCGTCTCAATAGGTTGGTTGTAGATGGAAGGCCGTGTTGCCCAACAGAGATCTTCCTGTCCTCGGAAGAATGTCTCTGGTGGTAAACTGAATACGTTGTAGTATCGTCGTTGTGTGTTAGACTGGATCCGTCATCCGTCCTTTCCCAGCCCATGTTTACAGCAGCCGCTTCTAACTCAACGGCTAGGAGGTATCACCTCTGTAGTGAATAAGAGTTCAAGGTTCATACCATTCGCAACCAAAGCTAACACTGAGGTTGGCTTAGTTCTGTAGTTGACATGTTAGTCCTTTTTAATGTCCTCACATCCTCGGAACCGAAAGTTATATTTTGTAAAGGGCTTATATAGTGGAGGTAGAGAAGGGTGTGTTTCATAGTTTATAACCAATGTCTCTTCACAGAGGCGGGCCACTGATTAAGCAGAGCTTTAACTTCTTGAAACTCCCCACCCCGGATCCGGGTTTGTGACTAAAGCCTCAGGCTCATTAGCATAACGCAACGTTAACGATTTCTGAAAATCGCAAATAAAATGAAAATAATGTGTCTGCTCTCAAGCTTAGCCTTTTCTTAACAACACTGTCATCTCAGATTTTCAAAATATGCTTTTGAACCATAGAAATTGACTAATTTGTGTAAGAGTATGCAAAGCTAGCATAGCATTTTGAGTAGCATGTAGCACGCAACATTTTCACAAAAACCAGATAACCAAATAAATAAAATCATTTACCTTTGAAGAGCTTCTGATGTTTTCAATGAGGAGACTCTCAGTTACATACCAAATGCGCAGTGTTTCCTGAAAGCGTCTGTGTGTAGGAGAAATCGTTCCGTTTTCTACATTGCGTCTGGCTACCGAAACGAACCGAAAATTCAGTCACCTACAACGTAAAACTTTGTCCGGATTAACTACATAATATCGACCGAAACATGGCAAACGTTGTTTGGAATCAATCCTCAAGGTGTTTTTTCACATATCTCTTCATTGACATGCAGTTCTTGGAAGCTTGCTTTCCTCTCTGTATCGCATGGAAAAATACTGGCAGGTGACTTTTGCGCACCAATTTCGGCGCAGGACACCGGGCGGACACCTGGTAAATGTGGTCTCTTATGGTCAATCTTCCAATGATCTGCCCACAAATACGTCACAATGCTGCAGACACCTTGGGGAAATGACAGAAAGGGTTGACTTACTCCTCTCGCATTCACAGCCATATAAGGAGACAATGGAAAACAGAGCCTCAAAAATCCTTGTCATTTCCTGGATGCCATCTCATCTTGGTTTTGCCTGAAGCTCACGTTCTAGGGCACGCACAGAGAATATCTTTGTATTTCTGGACACGTCAGAGTGTTTTCTTTCGAATGGTAGCAATTATATGCATAGTCGAGCATCTTTTTGGGACAAAATATCTTGTTTAAAATGGGAACGTTTTTCATCCAAAAATGAAATAGCGCCCCCATAGATGTAAGAGGTTAACCTTATAAAAACCCAATTCTCTCATTTGGAAGCTGTAATTATATTTCATCTTTTCACAAATAGTTTCATATTTAAACATTTAAAAACACACAACAATTCCATGTGAATCTGATAACTATAACTATTCTATCTTTAATCAGAATGCCTTAGATGACAACCAAACGGACATAATATTCATTAAGTACCAATTTTCAACTGGTTGGATTACCGAAATATGGTTCCTTTCCCCCCACTTTTTGATGTTCCCAGAATCAGTTCATGGTCCGTGACGGGGCTGGTTTTCTTTTTGTAATCCGTGATTGACTGTAGACCCTGCCACATACCTCGTGTCTAAGCCGTTGAAATGCCATTCTACTTTGTCTCTATACTGACGCTTAGCTTGTTTGATTGCCTTGCGGAGGGAATAGCTACACTGTTTGTATTCGGTCAAGTTTCCGGTCACCTTGCCCTGATTTAAAGCAGTGGTTCGCGCTTTCAGTTTCACGCGAATGCTGCCATCAATCCACGGTTCCTGGTTTGGGAATGTTTTAATCGTTGCTATGTGAACGACATCTTCAACGCACGTTCTAATGAACTCGCTCACCGAATCAGCGTATTCGTCAATGTTGTTGTTTGACGCAATACGAAACATATCCCAGTCCACGTGATGAAAGCAGTCTTGGAGCATGGAATCAGATTGGTCGGACCAGTGTTGAACAGCCCTCAGCGCGGGAGCTTCTTGTTTTAGCTTCTGTCTGTAGGCAGGGAGCAACAAAATGGAGTCGTGGTCAGCTTTTCCGAAAGGAGGGGGGGAGGGCCTTATATGCATTGCGGAAGTTAGAATAGCAATGATCCAAGGTTTTACCAGCCCTGGATGTGCAATCGATATGCTGATACAATTTAGGAGTCTTCTTTTCAGATTAGCCTTGTTAAAATCCCCAGCTTCAATGAATGCAGCCTCAGGATATGTGGTTTCCAGTTTGAGTCAAATAAAGTTCGTTCAGAGCCATCGATGTGTCTGCTTGGGGGGAATATATACGACTGTGATTATAATGCGGTCGACATTTGATTGTAAGGAATTCTAAATCAGGTGAACAGAAGAACTTGAGTTCCTGTATGTTGTTGTGACCACACCACGTCTCGTTAACCATATAGCATACGCCCCTCCCCTCTTCTTAACAGAAAGATGTTTGTTTCTGTCGGTGCGATGCGTGGAGAAACCAGCTGGCTGCACCGACTCCGATAGCGTCTCTCGAGTGAGCCATGTTTCCGTGAAGCAAAGATCCGTACAGTCTCTGATGTCCCTCTGGAATGCTACCCTTGCTCGGATTTCATCAACCTTGTTGTCAAGAGACTGGACATTGGCGAAAAGTATGCTAGGGAGTGGTGCACGATGTGCCTGTCCCCGAAGTCTGACCAGAAGACCGCTTTGTTTCCCTCTTTTACGAAGTCGTTGTTTTGGGTCGCCGGCTGGGATCCATTCCGTTGTCCTGGGTGAAAGGCAGAACACAGGATCCGCTTTGGGAAAGTCATATTCTTGGTCGTACTGATGGTGAGTTGACGCTGCTCTTATATTCAGTAGTTCTTCTCGACTGTATGTAATGAAACCGAAGATGACCTGGGGTACCAATGTAAGAAATAACACATAAAAAAAAACAAAAAGCTGCATAGTGTTCTAGGAACGCGAAGCGAAGTATTAGCAAAGGATCATCAAGAGTCAAGAGAGAGAGGAAGTGAGAAAGGTATTTATGGGGGGTCATAAACCCCAGACCAACGTCATGACATTGTCATCAAATCAAAGTGTGGCTTCTTTGAATAATGTCAATTATAAAATATATTTTGATTTGTTTAACACTTTTTTGGTTACTACATGATTCCATATGTGTTATTTCATAGTTTTGATGTCTTCACTATTATTCTACAATGTAGAAAATAGTAAAAATGAAGAAACACCTTAATAGGGGGCAACATTTTCACTTTTGGATAAATAGTGTGCCCAGAGTGAACTGCCTACTACTCTGTCCCAGATACTAATATATGCATATTATATATAGTATTCTATATAAAACACTCTGAAGTTTCTAAAACTGTTTGAATTATGTCTATGAGTATAACAGAACTCATATGGTAGGCGAAAACCTGAGAAACATCCAACCAGGAAGTGGGATATCTGAGGTTTGTAGTTTTCAAATCTTGGCCTACCAAGTACACAGTGTCTATGGAGTCAAGTTGCACTTCCTACGGCTTCCACTAGATGTCAACCGTCTTTAGAAACTGGTTTGAGGATTCTACTATAAAAGGAGGGGCTCATGAAACCTGTTTGAGTCAGTGGTCTGGCAGAGTGTCTCAGGCTCGTGGCGCGCGCTCCTGTCAGAGTTAGCTCTTGTTCCAGTGCTTTTCTTCAGACATAGGAATTCTCCGGTTGGAAGCTTATTGATGTTCTATGTTAAAAACATCCTAAAGATTGATTCCGTACATCGTTTGACTTATTTCTACGACCTGCAACGGAGTTTTTGTCTGGGCGAAGTGCTCGCGCCTCATGAAGATGGATTACTGGCCTGAACACGCTAACAACAAGTGGCTATTTGGACATAAATTATGGGACTTTATGGAACTGTATGTAACAGATCAGTCATTTATTGTTGAACTGGGATTCCTGGGTGTGCCTTCTGATGAAGATCATCAAAGTGTTTATAGTGTTATTTCTAACTTCTGTTGACTCCAAAATGGCGGATATTTCTCTGGCTGGATTGGGCTCTGAGCGCCGTTCTCAGATTATGCTTTTTCCGTAAAGTTTTTTTGAAATCTGACAAAGCGGTTGCATTAAGGAGAAGTGTATCTTTAATTCGGTGAATAACAGTTGTATCTTTTATCAATGTTTATTATGAGTATTTCTGCAAAATTACCGGATGTTTTGGAATCAAAACATTACCACACTTAATGCGTCAATGTAAACTGAGATTTTTGGTCATAAATATGCACATTATCGAACAAAACATACATGTATTGTGTGACATGATGTCCTATGAGTGTCATCTGATGAAGATCATCAAAGGTTAGTGATTCATTTGATCTATATTTCTGCTTTTTGTGACTCCTGTCATTGGCTGGTAAAATGGCTGTGTTGTTTTGACTTGGCTATGACCTAACATAATCATATGTTGTGCTTTCGCTGTAAAGCATTTTTTAAATCAGACACGATGGGTATATTAACAAGATTCTTATCTTTCATTTGCTGTATTGGACTTGTTAATGTGTGAAAGTCACATATTTCGAAAAAATATTTTAGAATTTCGCTCGCTGCCTTTTCAGCGGAATGTTATTGAGGGGTTCCGCTAGCAGAACGCCTGCGCTAGAAAGGTTAAATGAGTAGGTGTGTCCAAACTTTTGACTGGTACTGTATATATATATATATATATATATATATATATATATATATAACAGTATTGCTCGTCCTAATATTTATATATTTCTTAATTCTATAATTTTACTTTTAGATTTGTGTGCATTGCTGTGTATTGATTAGTTATTGCTGAACTGTTGGAGCTAGGAACACAAGAATTTCACTACACCCGCTATAACATCTTTAACCTCTCTGCGCACAGAAACCGTTAGCGGGATGAAATTCGACAACATACAGTGATCGCTACATAAATAGTCATATTAAACATTCATGAAAATACAAGTGTCTCACATGTTTCGAAAGCCTAGAATCTTGGTAATCCAACTGCGTTGTCAGATTTAAAAAAGGATTTACTGCGAAAGAATACGATGTGATTATCTGATAGATAGATAGAGCCCCATAAAAGAGCCCCATAAAAAACTAGATAGAGCCCCATAAAAAACTACTATTTCAACCAGCACAGGGGTAATAAAATAAATAGTTTACCTTTGACGATCTTCCTCTGTTTGCAATCCCAATGCTCAACTGTTTATATATCAATCAGTATGGCGACTAAGTCAGGGAAAGCTAAATCTAAGTCTAGATATATTGATGTACACACAATTTCAGAAGAAATTGATCGGGAAAATGAGACAGAGATTGTTGGAGGACGATTCATTTAGCGATTCCCAAATGGAGGAATATTTTTGGAACGGAGAGGACATCGTTTTGGACTGGTAAGTTTTTCTCATGCCAATGCCGTTGTTTGAAATTAATAATATAAAATATTATTTGTGAAATTAAATAGCCTATTTGGGGCTGTTGAGGGGAGGGCAGGCCGTCAAAAATGGCCAAAGTGAAATGGAGACAGTAGATACAGCTGGTCTGTTGTAATATAATAAAGACAGTAGATCTAGCTGAAATGTCATAACATAAAATAGACAGTAGATCTAGCTGGTCTGCCATAATATAAATGAGACAGTAGATCTAGCAGGTCTATAATAATATATTCAACCTTATGTTCCCTGTACTCTATATATATCTGTTTATTATATCTGTTGATACAGGGCTCATATATGAAACTATTCTAACTGAACATTTTCTTTCACAGTGACACTGACTCCGAATGGGAGCCCCCAGTGCCAAGGTGTCCATCCCCCACTGAAGCTGGTTCATCCAGCTCCTGCCACAAGTGATGTTCATCTGCTCAAATGTATTTCTGCAGTCATGGATGTGCCTTCAGGGCCAAAAGGTCACAGCATGGAGGCATCGCTGTGTTCTTTGCAAAATGAAGTACCCTATCACCTGCACCACATGCTTGGTGACCCTCTGCATTACAGCAGAAAGAGACTGCTATGGCACCTGGCATCAGCAGCACAATATTGTGTAGAGGACTGAGGGTCTTCCAAATATGGAAAGTGTTATTTTGTAAATGTATTTTTTTTTTTTCATGTTTTTTCTCCATTTTTGGGGGGGGTATGTTAGAATGCCATTTTGGTATTTTGTATGTAGTTATTCCATTCAAAATGTATAACTTCACCAATTTGGCCACTTGGGTACATTTGGGTTACTTGTGTGGGACACCTGGGTGACTTCATGATAAATGTCATGTAGCACACTCATTTTGGAAGTTATCATTCTGAAACTTTGCACAAGTACTGTTGCCCTCTTATGTTTTTCACTGAAATTGTCCCCATCATCCTATCTGAATGTTTGTTTTGTCTTGTTCACTTTAAAGATGATGATACAACAATTATAAAAGTATGTTTTTTTCATTGTATTATCTAAACCAGATCTATTGTGTTGTATTCTCCTACATTCAATTCACATTTACACAAACTTCAGAGTGTTTTCTTTCAAATGAAATCAAGAATATGCATATCCTTGGGTCTGAGCCTGAGCTATAGGCAGTTAGATTTGGGTATGTCTTCAGGCGGGAATTGAAAAAAGTAGGGGGGTGGCTGTAAGAGTTTAAAAATGTGTATGTGACCAATAACATTTGGTTTGATTTGAAAGGGTTCTACCTGGAACCAAAAAGAGTTATCCTATGGGGACAGCTTAAGAACCCCTTTGGAACCATTCTTTCTAAGAGTGTAGGAACCAATCAGGCCATAACAGGGGGGAACCTACCTGAATCTGTCTCAATAAGAAACGCTTGCTTTTGTTTTGTGCAAAACATTTTACTATGGTGTCCACTAACGATTATTTTATTTTATTTTTTTATTTAACTAGGCAAGTCAGTTAAGATCAAATTCTTATTTTCAATGACGGCCTAGGAACAGTGGGTTAACTGCCTGTTTAGGGGCAGAACGACAGATTTGTACCTTGTCAGCTTGGGAGTTTGAACTTGCAAACTTCCGGTTACTAGTCCAATGCTCTAACCACTAGGCTACGCTGTTGTCATTACACCGCAGGGTATAGGTTAGTGGAGGAAGGCAGAGAGACAGGTTCATTACCCTGGGTTATAGTGGAGAGATGGAGAGGCCATAGAGATCCTATTCAGTGACTAGTGTTCTACATGTAATTCTATGAGAGAGACTAGTCTGACAATAGGGGAAGGAGATAGCCTACGTCACTATGTCTGCTATCCCAGCCAGGTCAAATGTTGTCAGTCTTATTGGGTTACTTGACATTATCTCATGAATAAGTCCTTTCTCAGGACATAATCTCTCTCTCTCTCTCTCTGTCTCTGTCTCTGTCTCTCTACTATTCATCACTGATGAGTCCTAGCTCGGGACATGACCTCTCTCTCTCTGTGTCTCTGTCTCTCTACCATTCATCACTGATGAGTCCTAGCTCGGGACATGACCTCTCTCTCTCTCTTTCTGTCTCTGACCGTGATGCCAGGACCTGACTGTGAAGGTAGCTGATATAAAGCATATTTCTGATGTTCAGAGCTTCTAAAGGTTAGTAGTGGAGTGCAGGTCAGGGTTACAGTTAAGATAGAGCCGTCGTCGATTGGCCTAATCATCTGTTTATCGTAGTCTGTGATATCTCTACATAGGCCCTGTCTGAATGTCATTTGCCTGTTTCTAATTTTGTAGGGGAACATGTCCCTCTGGTCTACGCACTTGATTTGTCTTTAGTGTTTGTTTTATTTAGTCACATTTTGTCTGTCTGCCAACCTAATGCTTTGCACTACCAATGCTCCTATCGCCTGCCTGTGTCACAGAGTTAAGAAAGAGCAGTAAAGTTCTCTCCAGGGTCATTCCACCTCAAAAAGCCCAAGAAAGAGGATTTCAACGTCCACCATCTCAGATTGTTCTGAAATTGTTTTGGTTGTTAGAAACAGATAAGATTAGCATTCTTGCAACTTTATTTTGTTTGACATATCGTTTAATCTCTGAGAAATTACGCTAATTGGTCAAACCTAAATATAGTACATAACATACAATTTGGACCAAACTTGTTTCTAACAATGAGAAAGACATGAGGAATCCCCAAAAAGTGTCAAAAGCCACCCAAGGACCAACCCCACCTCACACAAATCCCACCCCAACAACCAGTATATAGCCACCCACAGACTCCCCCACACCTCACACCAATCCCACACCAACAACCAGTTTATAGCCACCCACAGACTCCCCCACACCTCACACCAATCCCACCCCAACAACCCGTATATAGCCAGTAACGGACTCCCCCCACCTCACGCCAATCCCACCCCAACAACCAGTATATAGCCACCCACGGACTCCCCCACACCTCCCATCTCACCAATCCCATCTCAACAATCCCATCTCAACAACCAGTATATAGCCACCCACGGACTCCCCCACACCTCACACCAATCCCACCCCAACAACCAGTATATAGCCACCCACGGACTCCCCCACACCTCACACCAATCCCACCCCAACAACCAGTATATAGCCACCCATGGACTCCACCACACCTCACGCCAATCCCACCCCAACAACCAGTATATAGCCACCCACGGACTCCCACACAAGTCACACCAATCCCACCTCAACAACCAGTATATAGCCACCCACGGACTCCCCCACACCTCACACCAATGCCACCCCAACAACCAGTATATAGCCAACCACAGACCCCCTACATCCCATGCCAATCCCACCACAGCAACCAGTGTAAAGCCACCCACGGACTCCCCCCACCTCACGCCAATCCCACCCCAACAATGAGTATATTGTATCAGTTCTCTGTTTGACCAGTTCTATGGAACTACGGCTCTGAGTATTGTTTCTTCATACTATATAATGTATTCCCAGGGAATATGGTTGTTTTTTTTAAACCAAATTTTTCATCCTGATGATATTGGTGATATTGATATATATGATGATATTGGTGCAATTCCTGCCCGCCTGCCAGTTTATTTTCTAATGTTATTTTTCTCAACCATGGTATTATCTCATGTTACACTTCCGGCGCCGACAGAGATGGCCGCCTCGCTTCGCGTTCCTAGGAAACTATGCAGTTTTTTGTTTTTTTACGTGTTATTTCTTACATTAGTACCCCAGGTCATCTTAGGTTTCATTACATACAGTCGAGAAGAACTACTGTATATAAGATCAGCGTCAACTCACCATCAGTACGACCAAGAATATGTTTTTCGCGACGCGGATCCTGTGTTCTGCCTTACAAACAGGACAACGGAATGGATCGCATGCAGCGACCCAAAAAAACGACTCAGAAAAAGAGGGAAACGAGGCGGTCTTCTGGTCAGACTACGGAGACGGGCACATCGTGCCCCACTTCCTAGCATTCTTCTTGCCAATGTCCAGTCTCTTGACAACAAGGTTGATGAAATCCGAGCAAGGGTTAGTATTCCAGAGGGACATCAGAGACTGTAACGTTCTGTGCTTCACGGAAACATGGCTCACTGGAGAGACGCTATCCGAAGCGGTGCAGCCAACGGGTTTCTCCACGCATCGCGCCGACAGAAACAAACACCTTTCTGGTAAGAAGAGGGGTGGGGGTGTATGCCTTATGGCTAACGAGGCATGGTGCGATGAAAGAAACATACAGGAACTCAAATCCTTCTGTTCACCTGATTTAGAATTCCTCACAATCAAATGTAGACCGCATTATCTACCAAGAGAATTCCCTTCGATTATAATCACAGCCGTATATATCCCCCCCAAGCAGACACATCGATGGCTCTGAACGAACTTTATTTAACTCTTTGCAAACTGGAAACCACTTATCCGGAGGCTGCATTCATTGTTGCTGGGGATTTTAACAAGGCTAATCTGAAAACAAGACTCCCTAAATTTGATCAGCATATTGATTGCGCAACCAGGGGTGGAAAAAGCTTGGATCACTGTTACTCTAACTTCCGCGACGCATATAAGGCCCTGCCCCGCCCCCCTTTCGGAAAAGCTGAACATGACTCCATTTTGCTGATACCCGCCTACAGACAAAAACTAAAAAAAGAAGCTCCCACGCTAAGGTCTGTCCAACGCTGGTCCGACCAAGCTGACTCCAAACTCCAAGACTGCTTCCATCACGTGGACTGGGACATGTTTCGTATTGCGTCAGATAACAACATTGACGAATACGCTGATTCGGTGTGCGAGTTCATTAGAACGTGCGTTGAAGATGTCGTTCCCATAGCAACGATTAAAACATTCCCAAACCAGAAACCGTGGATTGATGGCAGCATTCGCGTGAAACTGAAAGCGCGAACCACTGCTTTCAATCAGGGCAAGGTTTCTGGTAACATGACTGAATACAAACAGTGCAGCTATTCCCTCCGTAAGGCTATCAAACAAGCTAAGCGTCAGTACAGAGACAAAATAGAATCTCAATTCAACGGCTCAGACACAAGAGGCATGTGGCAGGGTCTACAGTCAATCACGGACTACAGGAAGAAATCCAGCCCAGTCACGGACCAGGATGTCTTGCTCCCAGGCAGACTAAATAACTTTTTTGCCCGCTTTGAGGACAATACAGTGCCACTGACACGGCCTGCAACGGAAACATGCGGTCTCTCCTTCACTGCAGCCGAGGTGAGTAAAACATTTAAACGTGTTAACCCTCGCAAGGCTGCAGGCCCAGACGGCATCCCCAGCCGCGCCCTCAGAGCATGCGCAGACCAGCTGGCTGGTGTGTTTACGGACATAGTCAATCAATCCGTATACCAGTCTGCTGTTCCCACATGCTTCAAGAGGGCCACCATTGTTCCTGTTCCCAAGAAAGCTAAGGTAACTGAGCTAAACGACTACCGCCCCGTAGCACTCACTTCCATCATCATGAAGTGCTTTGAGAGACTAGTCAAGAACCATATCACCTCCACCCTACCTGACACCCTAGACCCACTCCAATTTGCTTACCGCCCAAATAGGTCCACAGACGATGCAATCTCAACCACACTGCACACTGCCCTAACCCATCTGGACAAGAGGAATACCTATGTGAGAATGCTGTTCATCGACTACAGCTCGGCATTCAATACCATAGTACCCTCCAAGCTCGTCATCAAGCTCGAGCCCCTGGGTCTCGACCCCGCCCTGTGCAACTGGGTACTGGACTTCCTGACGGGCCGCCCCCAGGTGGTGAGGGTAGGTAAAAACATCTCCTTCCCGCTAATCCTCAACACTGGGGCCCCACAAGGGTGCGTTCTGAGCCCTCTCCTGTACTCCCTGTTCACCCACGACTGCGTGGCCACGCACGCCTCCAACTCAATCATCAAGTTTGCGGACGACACAACAGTGGTAGGCTTGATTACCAACAACGACGAGACGGCCTACAGGGAGGAGGTGAGGGCCCTCGGAGTGTGGTGTCAGGAAAATAACCTCACACTCAACGTCAACAAAACTAAGGAGATGATTGTGGACTTCAGGAAACAGCAGAGGGAACACCCCCCTATACACATCGATGGAACAGTAGTGGAGAGAGTAGCAAGTTTTAAGTTCCTCGGCATAAACATCACAGACAAACTGAATTGGTCCACTCACACAGACAGCATCGTGAAGAAGGCGCAGCAGCGCCTCTTCAACCTCAGGAGGCTGAAGAAATTCGGCTTGTCACCAAAAGCACTCACAAACTTCTACAGATGCACAATCGAGAGCATCCTGGCGGGCTGTATCACCGCCTGGTACGGCAACTGCTCCGCCCTCAACCGTAAGGCTCTCCAGAGGGTAGTGAGGTCTGCACAACGCATCACCGGGGGCAAACTACCTGCCCTCCAGGACACCTACACCACCCGATGTTACAGGAAGGCCATAACGATCATCAAGGACAACAACCACCCGAGCCACTGCCTGTTCACCCCGCTATCATCTAGAAGGTGAGGTCAGTACAGGTGCATCAAAGCTGGGACCGAGAGACTGAAAAACAGCTTCTATCTCAAGGCCATCAGACTGTTAAACAGCCACCACTAACATTGAGTGGCTGCTGCCAACACACTGACACTGACTCAACTCCAGCCACTTTAATAATGGGAATTGATGGGAAATGATGTAAATATATCACTAGCCACTTTAAACAATGCTACCTTATATAATGTTACTTACCCTACATTATTCATCTCATATGCATACGTATATACTGTACTCTATATCATCGACTGCATCCTTATGTAATACATGTATCACTAGCCACTTTAACTATGCCATTTTGTTTACATACTCATCTCATATGTATATACTGTACTCGATACCATCTACTGTATCTTGCCTATGCTGCTCTGTACCATCACTCATTCATATATCCTTATGTACATATTCTTTATACCCTTTCACTGTGTATAAGACAGTAGTTAAGGAATTGTTAGTTAGATTACTTGTTGGTTATTACTGCATTGTCGGAACTAGAAGCACAAGCATTTCGCTACACTCGCATTAACATCTGCTAACCATGTGTATGTGACAAATAAATTTGATTTGATTTGATTTGTTCATTCACATTTTGGCAGAGCTGGTCATATCTCTGGATCTGAAAACAGTAACATGTATATATGTATACAGTTACAACAATAGATCTTAGTTTAGTTGACCAATCTGTAAAATGGATTTATAACTATCTATCTATATCTATCTATAATAACCATAATTATATCATTCTATTCTTGAAAACATAGACCAACATCAACAAACCACTCTGTTTAAGTTATTGGGCTCATGTTAATACACTTGTACGAAAACATTAATACTACTGCTCCAGCCACTTTAGTCTGGAAGAAAACCTGATCCACTAAGATATACGCTGAATTAAACCAATAGTCAGATGTTATTAATGACCAACCCATATGCATACCGTGTTTAATTAACTATTCACAGGTGAAATTAACAGATAGCACTGGGCTTCCTCAGTCAATGGAATGAGACATGATACCATCAATGGCATTCCTCTTGTCCCTCTTTCGCCCTTATTTTTCTGCTGGTGTCCTTTGGTTATCAACCAATCACCAAACAGTGTTCCCATCCCTCCAGGAGAGGGAGGAATGGGGGGGAGAGGAGAGGATATGAGGAGAGAATGGGGAGGAGAGGAGAGGACAGGTGAGGCGAAGATGGGGAGAGGATGGGGGTTGAAGAGGGGGTAGGAGGAGGGAGGAGGGGGGAGGAGAAGGGGTGATTGTAATTACCTAGTAGGTTCCATGGCAGGTCATTAATAAAACACAGTTATCTCAACGTGACCACGCTGCTGTCTTATCATGCTTATCTCAGGAAATATTTGGGAATTTGAGCCAATATTCAAAATGTTGCTCTACGATATATGTATTGTATATTGCAAAAGGCCAGTGTGTGTGTTCCATCTGGTTCCAGGTACAAGTGTGGTGGAATTACATGGGCCAGCCTCAATAATGCATGATGGATCTTACCCAGCCTGCAAATGCAGATAAGGAGAGAATTACGGAGAGGAATAGTCCTGCTAAATGGAGATTTAAAGGGCTATAAGTTACATATGCATTGCTTATTCCTTTGCCACATACATCAATGCCGAGTTAGGAGAAATGAATAGTCAGGGGAATATATATATACATCACTGGGGGTAATGCAGTAGGGAGGGAGTCTGAGACCATGCATAGATTACTCCACAACGTGGTGGTAGCCTTGAGGTTAGAGAAATGGAACAGAGGGCCATATGGAGGATTGCCAGTTCAAATCCCAATGCTGAACGGGGGTACCTGGCGGGGAGTGAGCTGTCAACAGGAGGGTTACTGGCATCAATATCTCAGGTGCCACCTAACTCTGATGTTCCCTTGAATTAGGACCTTAACTCCCTGAACTGCCCATTGGGTGTTGCTCTGTGGCTGCTCTTTGGCTGTCCCCTACTCCAGCCTCTCTAACCTAGTCTGTATTAGTGTGTATATCAGTTAAAAGCAGAAGACACATTTCTCTCTCGTATGGACTATTAAAGAAATTCTTATTTAATTTAATTTTACCTTTATTTAACCAGGCAAGTCAGTTAAGAACAAATTCTTATTTTCAATGACGGCCTGGGAACAGTGGGTTAACTGCCTGTTCAGGGGCAGAACGACAGATTTGTACCTTGTCAGCTCGGGGGCTTGAACTCACAACCTTCCGGTTGCTAGTCCAACGCTCTAACCACTAGGCTACCCTGCCACCCCTTATCTATTACATATAGATAGAACCTTACTCAACTAAACTCTATCTAATAGAGATGTAACAAAATTCTACTACACTATCTAATAGAGGTGGAACAAAACTCTACTACACTCTACCTAATAGAGATGGAACATTACTCTACTACACTATATCTAATAGAGATGGAACAAAATTCTACTACACTCTATCTAATAGAGGTGGAACATTACTCCACTACACTATCTAATAGAGATGGAACAAAGCTCTACTGCACTCTATCTAATAGAGATGGAACATTACTCTACTACACTATATCTATTAGAGATTGAACAAAACTCTACTACACTATCTAATAGAGATGGAACAAAATTATACTACACTCTATCTAATAGAGGTGGAATATGTTGTGGAAATAATCAGAAGTTGTTGGTAACATATGTAAGATGTTTTATATTCATCATATGTTTGTAAGTTACTTCTCATCAGAATGGTATTTTTGTATAATACTGTGGCAAGGTTGCAGTTATCTGTCCTATGTCAAGACTAAGTTGCATGGGCCGCAGAGAGGGGAGAGGTCAAAGTGTTATCATGTGTAAACAAATCTTTTGCTCCACTGTGTGTGTGCCAGTCACTCCCTACTTTTCCCATCGGGGAAAAGGAGGATGGCAGTGTCTGGAATCATTCTCATGCTCCCTTTTATCTTAACCTATAGCCTCACTCTCCTCTCTGTGAGCTTGTCCAGGATTGGTTGTATTTAGAATTGGTTGTATCTAAATAACAATTTGATATATGCCTGTTGATATGGAGGATTGGTTTATGGTTCTGGGGTTTGAGTAAGGAGACAAAGCTGAACGATTTATTATGTCTATGCTGTCTGACTATGTGTGTTCTTTGCTATTAAAGGATCGCAGTTGCAATGCAGAAGGGGCTCTCAGAGAATTCACTGAGAGACACTGAATTACCTGAGAGTCACAGGATTGTGATAGAGCTCATATAATTAAAGATGGACTTTGATAACTAACTCTGACTTGTGTGTGTGGTTTGCTCCCATGATTTGGTAAATAGAGGAAATTTCCACGACAAATATTATCTCCACTACACTATCTCATAGAGATGGAACATTACTCCACTACACTATCTAATAGAGATTGAACAAAACTCTACTACACTCTATCTAATAGAGATGGAACAAAGCTCTACTACACTATATCTAATAAAGATAGAACAAAACTCTACTACACTATATCTAATAGAGATGGAACAAAACTCTACTTCATGGATAATATTTCCACAGTAATGTCCCCACTAAACCATTGGTAACCTCTGAGTAGATTAGGTGACAGTCAGTTCAGTGGTGAGCAGGAGGAAGAGAGAGCGTGATAAGAGCAGAAAGAGGTGATGTGAGGAAGCTGTCAGACCTGCTCCTCTAACTCCTTTGACAATCTCTGACCAGCCTCAGTGTTGAAAGGACTCTTCCCAGGACTTTGAAACAGTACCACTCTCAGTAGGTCTGATTCATCATCAAAGGCCTGGAGTCAACTGGACATGGAACATAAAAGTGCTTCACTTTCAAAACATTCTTTCGCATTCTAGTGCAACATGAATCCGCGAGGAGGACGACGTGTGATGAGCTATGAGTTCAGATAGCGCCTCCCCTGCTCTGTTGCAGGAAGAGAGACAGAACAGACTGTTGCACTGCTCTGATACAGGGAGACAGACAGGACAGACTATTGTACTGCTCTGTAACAGGGAGACATTCAGGACAGAATGTTGCACTGCTCTGTTACAGGGAGAGAGACAGGACAGACTATTGTACTGCTCTGTTACAGGGAGACGGACAGGACAGACTGTTGTAAATTTCAGTGTTCCTCAAGGTTCCATTTTAGGACCAAATTTGTTTTCACTAAATATTTTACCTCTTGGTGATGTCATTCGAAAACATAATGTTAACTTTCACTGCTATGCGGATGACACACAGCTGTACATTTCGATGAAACATGGTTAAGCCCCAAAATTGCCCTCCCTGGAAGCATGTGTTTCAGACATGGATGGCTGCAAATGTTCTACTTTCAAACTCGAACAAAACAGAGATGTTTGTTCTTGGTCCCAAAAAACAAAGGGATCTTCTGTTGAATCTCACAATTAATATTGATGGTTGTACAGTCGTCTCAAGTAAAACTGTGAAGGACCTCAGCGTTACTCCGGACACTGATCAGTCTTTTGACGAACATATCAAGACTGTTTCAAAGACAGCTTTTTCCCCATCTACGTAACATTGCAAAATTCTAAATTTTTCTGTCCAAAAATGATGCAGAAAAATGTATCCATGCTTATGTGACTTCTAGGTTAGACAACTGCAATGCTCTACTTTCCGGCTACCCGGATAACGCACTAAATAAACTTCAGTTAGTGCTACATACGGCTGCTAGAATTCTGACTAAAACCAAAACATTTGCTCATATTACTCCAGTGCTAGCCTCCCTACTCTGGCTTCCTGTTAAGGCAAGGGCTGATTTCAAGGTTTTACTGCTAACATACAAAGCATTACATGGGCTTGCTATCTTTCCGATTTGGTCTGGCCGTACATACCTACACGTATGCCACCGTCACAAGACGCAGTTCTCCTGATTGTCCCTAGAATTTCTACGCAAACAGCTGGAGGCAGGGCTTTCTCCTATAGAGCTCCATTTTTTTATGGATTGGTCTGCCTACCCATGTGAGAGACGCAGACTCGGTATCAACCTTTAAGTCTTTATTGAAGACTCATCTCTTCAGTAGGTCCTATGATTGAGTGTAGTCTGGACCAGGAGTGTGAAGGTGAACGGAAAGGCACTGGAGCAACAAACCGCCCTTGCTGTCTCTGCCTGGCCGGTTCCCCTCTCTCCACTGGGATTCTCTATTACAAGGGCTGAGTCGCTGGCTTACTGGTCCTCTCCAATACCGTTCCTAGGATGGGTGCGTAATGTGAGTGGGTTGAGTCACTGACATGATCTTCCTGTCTGGGTTTGCGCCCCCCTTGGGTTGTGCAGTGGCAGAGATCTTTGTGGGTTAGGCCCTCTTGAAGCATATGGGAACAGCAGACTGGGATAGGGATTGATTGAATATGTCCGTAAACACACCAGCCAGCTGGTCTGCGCATGCTCTGAAGGCGTGGCTGGGGATGCCGACTGGGCCTGCAGCCTTGCGAGGGTTGTAGTAGAAAATCGGATCAAATACAACGCATTACAGAACTTGTGAAGTCAATTCGGCTTTTTAATACAAGAGTATAGCAAGCCGGGAAGGTCCATGGAACACACTCCACTTTCCAGAGCCCCGGCTCCAGTATTTATCCACCTATCTCATATCGGTCCACCCCATATGCAGATATACATATTTCCCTGATTCTTTGTTTATCATTATCTTTTTAGTTCAGGCTTCCTACTTGCTTCCGCCCACTAACACCCACATCTGCTTTCCGTTAGATTATAATAATGGCAAGACCCTTGCTTTGACCTAAAACTAATATACATCCCTCTAACCTATGACCTATGCTTTGACCCTGTAATTAGCTCCATGTGTTCTTTTGTATGTGTGTCTTTATCTCGGATCAGCAGACTGTGTGTTTCCTCTAGTTTTTTGGTGTGTCCAGCAGTCTTGGCGCCTACATGTCTCCTTCTCTTAATGTGGTTGTCTAAAATCTGTAGACTATGTGTCTCCATCCTTAGTGTTTCCAGCTGTCCTGGCACCTCTTCATGTGGTCTGTTTAGTGTTCAACTATTCTATACATCTATGGCCTCCTCTGGTCATCTCTCCTATACAATGGACAATGTATTTTACCAGAATGGCAAATGCACTCTATAAGTGTATCTCTTTCTTGTGTTACTATATTTATGCTCCTCCATATATGTCTATCTCCCAAAGGGTTAACACGTTTAAATGTTTTACTCACCTCGGCTGCAGTGATGGAGAGTCCGCATGTTTTCGTTGCAGGCCGTGTCAGTGGCACTGTATTGTCCTCAAAGCGGGCAAAAAAGTTATTTTGTCTGCCTGGGAGCAAGACATCTTGGTCCGTGACAGGGCTGGTTTTCTTTTTGTAATCCATGATTGACTGTAGACCCTGCCACATACCTCTTGTGTCTAAGCCGTTGAATTGAGAGTCTACTTTGTCTCTATACTGACGCTTAGCTTGTTTGATTTCCTTGCGGAGGGAATAGCTGCACTGTTTGTATTCGGTCATGTTTCCGGTCACCTTGCCCTGATTAAAAGCAGTGGTTTGCGCTTTCAGTTTCACACGAATGCTGCCATCAATCCACGGTTTCTGGTTTGGGAATGTTTTAATCGTTGCTATGGGAACGACATCTTCAACGCACGTTCTAATGAACTTGCACACCGAATCAGCGTATTCGTCAATGTTGTTGTCTGACGCAATACGAAACATATCCCAGTCCACGTGATGGAAGCAGTCTTGGAGTGTGGAATCAGATTGGTCGGACCAGCGTTGGACAGACCTCAGCGTGGGAGCCTCTTGTTTTAGTTTCTGCCTGTTGGCAGGGATCAACAAAATGGAGTTGCATGTATAATAGTCGTATCTTTATCAATGTTTATTATGAGAATTTCTGTAAATTGACTGTGTGTTTTAGAACTACTGAACATAACACACCAATGTAAACTCAGATTTTTTTATATAAATATGAACTTTATCTAACAAAACATACATGTATTGTGTAACATGAAGTCCTATGAGTGTCATCTGATGAAGATCATCAAAGGTTAGTGATTAATTTAACTCTTTCTGCTTTGGCTGGGTTTTTCTGTGGCTTGGTGGTGACCTAACATAATCGTTTGTGGTGCTTTCGCTGTAAATCCTTTTTGAAATCAGACACTGTGGCTGGATTAAAGATAATTGTATCTTTAAAATGGTGTAAAATACTTGTATGATTGAGGAATTTTAATTATGAGATTTTTGTTGTTTTGAATTTGGTGCCCTGCAATTTCACTGGCTGTTGCAGGAGGGTTCCGCTAGCTGAACGGGGTTCCGATATCCAGAAGCTATTTTTGGTCATTAAATTAAAGACGGTAGCAAAAACATTATGAACAGAATAACTTACAAATAATACAAAAAAACACACACAATAGCAGAATTGGATAGGAGCCTGTAAAACAGAGGCCATCTCCTCCGACGCCATCAATGCTGGGTTTTTTATGCTCAACAGTTTCCCGTTTGTATCAAGAAGGGTCCACCACCCAAAGGACATCCAGCCAACTTAACACAACTGTGGGAAGCACTGGAGTCAAGGGGCCAGCATCCCTGTGGAAATCTTTCGACACCTTGTAGAGTCCATGACCCGACCAATTCAGGATGTTTTGAGGGCAAAAAGAGGGGGGGGGTGCAACTCAATATTAGGAAGGTGTTCCTAATGTTTGGTATACTCAGTGTACATAGTATGCATATAATATGCAGGACTCTGACATTGGTCATTCTGATATTTCTTAATTAATTAATTCTTATTTTTGGGATTCGTGTGTACTGTTTTGTATTGTTAGGTATTATGGCACTATTGAAACTAGAAACATCAGCATTTCACCTTCGATAACATCTGCAAAATATGTATGCGACCCAATACAATTTGATTTGTTCTGTTTCTACTGTTCTGAGCAACTCTGAACCTGTGATGTAGACACACTAACCCTGTTCTGAACAACTCTGAATCCTATAGTACAGCTGGATGGGAGAGATGTCTCCCTCTCTCTAACCCCTCCTGTCCTGTGACCTCCCCTCTGTCTACTGGAGCACATCACTAGAGCTCCTCCTGCTGGACCAGGGCTGTATTGCAGATAGACTGGAGAAAGAAAGACTAGCAAAGCTGAGGTATTCCAGCCATGAACCCCGGACTAGTGTCAGTAGAAAAGACCAGTGGAAATGTCACACCAATCACATTCATGCCTGTTAATCCACTTGTCCTTCAAACAAGGAGGTGACTAAAAATGTTATTGTGTTGTTTGATGCAAGAAACCAGTTTACAAAATAAAATGCATCACTCTTCCCAAACCATTATTTCAGAGAATCAGACAAATTATGCTGCCCTCTGCCTATTGACTATTTAGGTTATTCAAGCGTGTCTTTACCTGACTCGCTTTTCAAATATCTCTGGAAATGCACACGTTTTGTGCTTTTGTAGGAAGCAAACACCCCCCAATTGCTGACAACAAATTATTTACAACTGGTCTAATAACTCACTAACTAGCAAAGGATATGAACAAATGTACAAATAAGCACAAGTCGCTTTGATCTCAGAGTGACTCTACTCAGGACCCTTCATGCTGTAAAAACAGTCCAGTTCAAAGTGAATGGAACAGATCCATATATGGTAATGGTCTTTTTGCATATAGGCCTACTGCAGCTCTGATTGGTTACAGCGGACCGGTTAAATCTTGTGCTTCTCTGTGCGCTGGTATTTCCCGCCCGCAAGCAGTTTAGATGAATCATTGGTCATCATCACAGCAGATGTCTGTTGGGTTAAATGAGACTACACAGCATCTGGCTGATAGAGAGCTTTATTCCAACACACCTGGCCCTGTTTCTCCTCCCTCCTCTCTGCTCTCTACTACCGCTCTCAGACGCGCTCAGAGCTATGTTGAAGGACACAGAGGCTACTTCCCAAATAGGTCAACCACAATATAGGGATCCATAATAAATACAATTTCAGGGTATGTTGATATGGCCAATCTCCGTTTTAAGCCCAGGAGGAAGTCAATCAACTTCCAATTCACCAACTTTTCAAGCTTAATAACGTGAAAATATGTTCGCTTCAAACAAAATATGGAGTTTTAATGAGCAACAGTTGTAATTTACTGCCGTTATGGGCAGTATGTATTTCCAAAAAAGTTGTAAATAAAAATGTGCAAGTAACTGACAAATTGTCTATTCGGCACCTCTAATGTAAATCACTCTGATCCAAAGGAATCCGGAGAGCACTAACCTTACTGAGTCCGGATAGCACTAACCTTACTGAGTCAGGATAGCACTAACCTTACTGAGTCCGGAGAGCACTTACCTTACTGAGTCCGGAGAGCACTAACCTTACTGAGTCGGGATAGCACTAACCTTACTGAGTCCGGATAGCACTAACCTTACTGAGTCCGGAGAGCACTAACCTTACTGAGTCCGGAGAGCACTAACCTTACTGAGTCCGGATAGCACTAACCTTACTGAGTCCGGATAGCACTAACCTTACTGAGGCTGGAGAGCACTAACCTTACTGATAAAAGGACAGCACTAACCTTACTGAGTCCGGAGAGCACTAACCTTACTGAGTCCGGAGAGCACTAACCTTACTGAGTCCAGATAGCACTAACCTTACCGAGTCCGGATAGGACTAACCTTACTGAGTCCGGATAGCACTAACCTTACTGAGTCCGGATAGAGCACTAACCTTAGTCTAGACTAACCTTACTGTCCGGATAGCACTAACCTTACTGATAAAAGGAGATCACTAACCTTACTGAGTCCGGATAGCACTAACCTTACTGAGTCCGGAGAGCACTAACCTTACTGAGTCCGGATAGCACTAACCTTACTGAGTCCGGATAGCACTAACCTTACTGAGTCCGGATAGCACTAACCTTACTGAGTCCGGAGAGCACTAACCTTACTGAGTCTTGATAGCACTAACCTTACTGAGTCCAGATAGCACTATCCTTACTGAGTCCGGAGAGCACTAACCTTACTGAGTCCGGATAGCACTAACCTTACTGAGTCCGGATAGCACTAACCTTACTGAGTCCGGAGAGCACTAACCTTACTGAGTCGGGATAGCACTAACCTTACTGAGTCCGGATAGCACTAACCTTACTGATAAAAGGAGATCACTAACCTTACTGAGTCCGGATAGCACTAACCTTACTGAGTCCGGAGAGCACTAACCTTACTGAGTCCGGATAGCACTAACCTTACTCAGTCCGGATAGCACTAACCTGGTTACAGGTACAAAACAAAGAAATTCATACAAAGATTTTCCCAACCCTTTACCCCTCTCAGTCCCCATCCACCTGCTCGCATCCTCCCTCCCAACCTGAAAACCATGGCTACTGTCCCCCTGAGATTGTTCCTTAACTAGCACCATTCATTCTCACTGTCAATAATTCTAATATTAAACATCTAATTGTAAATGTATCCACTGGTCAAATGGGAGAGTGAGGTGGTTGCCATCTTTGAGCCCAACATTTGTTGTAGCAATGTTGACTTCCAGTGGTAGTTTAGAAGGATTCAAGAGATTCAAGGGGCTACCCTCGTTAAGTAACATAATAGATGCAACACAATGTATATTTAAATTCATGCACTTCAAAATGTATTTTGTAACTTTTCCCCGGAAGTTTTTAACTGCAGAGCATTCACATCATGTGAAGGAATGTGCCAACCTGATGTAGGGGACAGGGTGAACAGTTGGGAGTTGGGGACAATTTCATTGTAAAAGTTTTCCTTGGTGTTAAATACAGTATGTTAGCAAACTTAACATGTGTAAATTGATGGTTCAAATTACAGGTTGCTAAGGTCATATTTTTCCATATTCTGTTCCAGTTAAAGTGTAGTTTCAATTAGATCTGTGGACCATACCTTTTTAATGGCTTGCTCAAAATATGAGCTTTCCAAAAGTTGTTTATATATTACTGAGATCAGTACTTTCGGGAGCCCAGATAACTTATTTGTAAATCCCATCACTGAGTGGTTTGGTAGTTGGGTTTCCCAAGGGACTCCATTGGTCAGCACATAACTGACCTAAGTTGTAAATATAGAAAAAAGGCTCTTTCAAATCTTGAAATGTTCTCAAACCATTACTGCCCATTTCAAGTTTCATTGGTGCCCACATCACCAACAAACTATCATGGCCCAAACACACCAAAACAGTCATGAAGAGGGCCCTACAATGCCTTTTCCCCCTCAGGAGGCTAAAAAGATTTGGCATGGGCCCTTGGATCCTCAAAAGTTCTACAGCTGCAACATCGAGACCATCTTGACTGGCTGCATCACTGCTTGGTATGGCAACTGCTTGGCATCCGACGGCGCTACAGATGCGTAGTAGTGCCTACAGCCCAGTACTTCACTGGGGCCGAGCTCCCTGCCATCCAGGACTTCTATACCAGGCACAAAGGAAGGAGGAAGGCACAAACAATTGTCAAAGACTCAAGCCACCCAATCCACAGACTGTTCTCTCTGCTACTGCACAGAAAGTGGTACCAATGCACCAAGTCTGGAACCAAGGTACCTGAACAGCTTCCATCCCCAAGCCATAAGATTCCTAAATATTTAGGTAAATAGTTAACCAAATAGTTACCAGGACGATCTGCATTGACCCATTTTTGCATTTCTCTTGCACTGACTCTATGCACACGAAATGGACACTACCTGCACACTCACATACTTACAATGACACTAAAACACACACACACACACACACACACACACACACACACACACACACACACACACACACACACACACACACACACATTCACACTCACCACATACGCTGCTGCTTGTCAATTTACCCCTACCTATATGTACAGTACATAGCTAACTGGTACCCCTGCACATGACCTGGTACCACTGCACATCGACTCAGTGCTGGTGTTCCCTGTAAATAACCATGTTATTAGCTGGTACCTCTGTATATAAACATGTTGTTAGCTGGTACCCCTGTATATAACCATGCTATTAGCTAGTACCCCTGTATATAACCATGTTATCAACTGCCCCGCCCCCGTTTCGGAAAAGCTGACCACGACTCCATTTTGCTGATCCCTGCCTACAGACAAAAACTAAAACAAGAAGCTCCCACGCTGAGGTCTGTCCAACGCTGGTCCGACCAAGCTGATTCCACACTCCAAGACTGCTTCCATCACGTGGACTGGGACATGTTTCGTATTGCGTCAGGCAACAACATTGACGAATACGCTGATTCGGTGTGCGAGTTCATTAGAACGTGCGTTGAAGATGTCGTTCCCATAGCAACGATTAAAACATTCCCTAACCAGAAACCGTGGATTGATGGCAGCATTCGCGTGAAACTGAAAGCGCGAACCACTGCTTTTAATCAGAGCAAGGTGACTGGAAACATGACCGAATACAAACAGTGCAGCTATTCCCTCCGTAAGGCTATCAAACAAGCTAAGCGTCAGTATAGAGACAAAGTAGAATCTCAATTCAATGGCTCAGACACAAGAGGTATGTGGCAGGGTCTACAGTCAATCACGGACTACAAGAAGAAATCCAGCCCAGTCATGGACCAGGATGTCTTGCTCCCAGGCAGACTAAATAACTTTTTTGCCCGCTTTGAGGACAATACAGTGCCACTGACATGGCCTGCAACGGAAACATGCGGTCTCTCCTTCACTGCAGCCGAGGTGAGTAAAACATTTAAACGTGTTAACCCTCGCAAGGCTGCAGGCCCAGACGGCATCCCCAGCCGCGCCCTCAGAGCATGCGCAGACCAGCTGGCTGGTGTGTTTACGGACATATTCAATCAATCCCTATACCAGTCTGCTGTTCCCACATGCTTCAAGAGGGCCACCATTGTTCCTGTTCCCAAGAAAGCTAAGGTAACTGAGCTAAACGACTACCGCCCCGTAGCACTCACTTCCGTCATCATGAAGTGCTTTGAGAGACTAGTCAAGAACCATATCACCTCCACCCTACCTGACACCCTAGACCCACTCCAATTTGCTTACCGCCCAAATAGGTCCACAGACGATGCAATCTCAACCACACTGCACACTGCCCTAACCCATCTGGACAAGAGGAATACCTATGTGAGAATGCTGTTCATCGACTACAGCTCGGCATTCAATACCATAGTACCCTCCAAGCTCGTCATCAAGCTCGAGCCCCTGGGTCTCGACCCCGCCCTGTGCAACTGGGTACTGGACTTCCTGACGGGCCGCCCCCAGGTGGTGAGGGTAGGCAACAACATCTCCACCACGCTGATCCTCAACACTGGGGCCCCAAAAGGGTGCGTTCTGAGCCCTCTCCTGTACTCCCTGTTCACCCACGACTGCGCGGCAACGCACGCTTCCAACTCAATCATCAAGTTTGCGGACGACACAACAGTGGTAGGCTTGATTACCAACAACGACGAGACAGCCTACAGGGAGGAGGTGAGGGCCCTCGGAGTGTGGTGTCAGGACAATAACCTCACACTCAACGTCAACAAAACTAAGGAGATGATTGTGGACTTCAGGAAACAGCAGAGGGAACACCCCCTATCCACATCGATGGAACAGTAGTGGAGAGGGTAGTAAGTTTTAAGTTCCTCGGCATACACATCACAGACAAACTAAATTGGTCCACTCACACAGACAGCATCGTGAAGAAGGCGCAGCCGCGCCTCTTCAAACTCAGGAGGCTGAAAAAATTCGGCTTGTCACCAAAAACTCTCACAAACTTCTACAGATGCACAATCGAGAGCATCCTGGCGGGCTGTATCACCGCCTGGTACGGCAACTGCTCCGCCCACAACCGTAAGGCTCTCCAGAGGGTAGTGAGGTCTGCACAACGTATCACCGGGGGCAGACTACCTGCCCTCCAGGACACCTACACCACCCGATGTTACAGGAAGGCCATAAAGATCATTAAGGACAACACCCACCTGAGCCACTGCCTGTTCACCCCGCTATCATCCAGAAGGCGAGGTCAGTACAGATGCATCCATCAGACTGTTAAACAGCAACCATTAAAATTGAGTGGCTGCTGCCAACACACTGACTCAACTCCAGCCACTTCAAAAATGGGAATTGATAGGAAAGGGTGTAAAATATATCACCATGCACTTTAAACAATGCTACCTAATATAATGTTTACATACCCTACAGTATTCATCTCATATGTATACATATATACTGTACTCTATCATCTACTGCATCCTTATGTAATACATGTATCACTAGCCACTTTAACTATGCCACTTTGTTTACATTCTCATCTCATATGTATATACTGTACTCGATACCATCTTCTGTATCTTGCCTATGCTGCTCTGCACCATCACTCATTCATATCTTTATGTACATATTCTTTATCCCCTTATACACAGTGTAAGATATTAGTTTTGGGATTGTTAGTTAGATTACTTGTTGGTTATTACTGCATTGTCAGAACTGGAAGAACAAGAATTTCACTACACTCGCATTAACATCTGCTTACCATGTGTATGTGACAAATAAAATTTGATTTGAAGAGGATTTGATAACCCTGTATATAACCATGTTATTAGCTGGTACCCCTGCACATCGACTCAGTACTGGTGCTCCCTGTATATAACCATGTTATTAGCTGGGACCCCTGTAAATAACCATGTTATTAGCTGGTACCTCTGTATATAACCATGTTATTAGCTGGTACCCCTGTATATAACCATGTTATTAGCTGGTAAACCTGCACATCGACTCACTGCTGGTGCTCCCTGTGTATAACCATGTTATTAGCTGGTACCCCTGTATATAACCATGTTAATAGCTGGTACCCCTGCACATCGACTCAGTACTGGTGCTCCCTGTATATAACCATGTTATTAGCTGGGACCCCTGTATATAACCTCATTATTAGCTGGTACCCCTGTATATAACCTCATTATTAGCTGGTACACCTCATTATAGCTGGTACAACGGTTTGATTTGTTGGTACCCCTGTATATAACCTCATTACCCCTGTATAGCTGGTACCCCTGTATATAACCATGTTATTAGCTGGTACCCCTGCACATCGACTCAGTACTGGTGCTCCCTGTATATAACCATGTTATTAGCTGGGACCCCTGTATATAACCTCATTATTAGCTGGTACCCCTGTATATAACCATGTTATTAGCTGGTACCCCTGCACATCAACCACCTAGCAGCACTGTATATAACCATGATTACAGTTATTAGCTGGTTTGATATAACCATGTTTGATCGTAGCTGGCTAGCTGTATATAACCATTATTAGCTGGTATGTATATAACTAAGACAATGGTAGTATATAACCATGTTATTAGCTGGTACCCCTGCTATAACCATGTTATTAGTCTGTTCCCCTTTAACCATGTTATTAGCTGGTACCCCTGCATATCAACACATGCTATTAGCTGGTACCCCTGTATATAACCATGTATTAAACTGGTACACTCGGTACTTGGTGCTCCTGTATATAACCATGTTATTAGCTGGTACCCCTGTATATAACCATGTTATTAGCTGGTACCCTGTATATAATGTTATTAGCTGGTACAAACGCAGCCATAACCATGTTATTAGCTGGTACCCCTGTATATAACCTATTATTAGCTGGTACCCCTGTATATAATCATGTTATTAGTCAATAAGTACCCCTTGCTGGTATATAACTTTCACGTTATTAGCTGGTACGTATATAACCACTTATTAGTGGTACCCCTGTATATAACCATTTATTAGCTGGTACCCTGTATATAACCATGTTATTAGCTGGTACCCCTGTTCTAACCACAGTACTGGTACCCCTGTATATAACCATGCTATTAGCTGGTACCCTGCATATAACCACCTTCTAATCTGGTGGTCCCAGCTGTATATAACCATGTTATTAGCTAGTAATCCTGGATATAACCATGTTATTAGCTGGTACCAATAAGACCATGTTATTAGCTGATAACTCTGCTCCAGTCCCTCACTTATTGGCACTGACCTGTATAAACATGGATCACCACAGATAACACTGCTACTCCTACTGCTCCTGATCAGAGCCTGGAGGTGTACCTGTCTCTGGTCCGCCCACGTGACTCAAGTACCCCGAGAGCTTCCTGGTCAGCGGGGTGGTGGCACCGGGATCCTCATCTGGTCCCAAGTGGTCATATAACCATGTTATTAGCTGGGACCCATCTGTCTATAAACATGTTGATTCCAGCTGTCACAGTTATAGCCATGTTCATTAGCTGGTAACACCTGTATATAGACCACGTTATCGCCCTGAGGTTCCCTGGATAGTTCATCCAATGTTTTTAGCTGGTGCCTTGTATATAACCATTTATTAGGATGGTACACCTGCACATCACTCAGTACTGGTACTCCTGTATATAACATTCCCACGTTACCTTTAAGTCATTCCTAGCTGCCTCCTCTTATCCAGATGCCTCTCCTCTTTGACCTCACCCTCTGACATTCCCCCTACTCACAAGGCAGGCAATACGCATCTACCTCATTGTACTAGAAGACTGTTACTTATCCACCTAGGTACCTCATTGAAACTGGGGTTCCAAGTCTCCGAACTACTGGTCTTGTATCCTTTTCCCTCTCGCTCATTTAAGGGGGTGCAACTCCCGCCTTCTTGAAGACGGAAGGGACGTCATGAGTTGATGAGCGAGGTGAGGTAAGGGATCCAGAAGGTCCAACACTTCCCACACTGCCCCATCTAGTTTTGATGGTGGAACGGTCCCAACCTGTACTTCTCTCAATGGTACTCTCTCCTCTTCCATCCTGGATCATCTCTTCCTTGTTTGGATGTACCTTCTCAGAGCCTGGTATCTCCTGATTCTGCCTCCGGAAGCCCTCCTCCATTCCCTTTCTGCATCCTTTGACTCTGGATGTCCCCTAGGGGGCAGGAGCGGCTCGGTCCTTGGGAAGGCTCCCAGACGCTGCGTGGCTCGATGAGTTTGGATGAAGCGAGCTCCTTGGGGGAAGGCACAGGCTCCGGGCAGCCGAGCGGAAATGGAGGGAAATGACAAGTGCCTGGATTAGGACCTGGCATCCTGTTGAGGCATGGTCCTCTCTGCATTTGTCCTCCTCTGTCTCTGCTGCTAAAGCCACTGTTCTACCACTCAGGAATTCCAAGATCTGCCTCTAACCCTGGGAAGCTCTTTGCCACCTTGTCCTCCCTCCTGAATCCTCCTCGGGCTCCCCCCCTCCTCCCTCTCTGGAGATGACTCCGTCAACCATTTTGAAAAGAAGGTTGCCGACATCCGAGATCCTCGTTTGCTGGTCATCAAACGGGGGACACCGCTGGTTAGGACCCTGCTCACACTGCCCTACCAATGTGCTCTGACCATCTTTATCCCCCTGTCTGAAGCTCCAGATGAATATCCACCGCTTAAACATGTTACGGCCGGCCTAGCCCAACAACCTGCCCAGTTGACCCATATCCCCTCCTCTCTTCTCCAGACCATTGTCCGGTATATAACCACCTTCTCCCTTACCTCATGTTATCGCTGGGGATCAATATAACCCTGACCGCTGGCTAGGAGTCCCCCGTCTTCAAGAGCAGCCCCTGTCTATAACCCCTGAGAGCTGAAAAAACTGGTGATCCAGTCGATCCCTCCGATGTCAACAACTACAGACCAGTATCCCTTCTTTGACTCTCTCTGAAAACCTTGAACTGGATCCTTGGATCAAGAATCTCTCTGAGAATGACCTTCTTGATCCAAATCAGTCAGGTTTTGGAAGACTAGTCATTCAACTGAGACTGCTCTGTCTCTCTGTATCACGGAGGCGCTCCCTGCACTGCTAAAGCTAACTCTGTATCTCCTCTGCTCTCATCCTTCTAGACCTATCGGCTGCCTTCGATACTGTGAACCATCAGATCCTCCTCTCCACCCTCTCCAATTATTAGACCCTGTATAGGGGTACCCCTGTATATAACCACGATCTCCGGTGCGGCCCACGTTGGATTGGGTCCTACCTGACAGGTCGTCCTAGCTGGTGGCGTACATAACGATTAATCTGTCTCCTCAGAAGGTACGCCTGGGACCACTGGTGTCCCCCAGGGCTCTGTTCAGGGTACCCTGTCCTATTCTTAGCTGGTACACCAAGTCACTTGGCTCTGTCATAACCTCACATGGTCTGTATATCCTATCATTGCTATGCAGACGAGAGAGGGGGGAGGGCGAGGGTTCCCCCTTCTGATGACCAGGTGGCGCTGGTAAGAGCATCCTGCATGTTGAGGCAGACATGGATCAGTGTGGTACGGATCTTTACCACCTCAGACAGAGGAACCTGGAAGACGGAGCTGCTCTTCCTCCCGGGGAAGGACTGCCCGTTCTATGTTATGCTGCTCGGAGCTGGTACCCCTGTAATAACCATGTTATTAGCTCATGTTCGGTTGACAACTCCATTGTGTCCTCCTCCCAGAGCGGGAGGAACCTTGGCGTGATCCTGGAGGATAGGGGACCTGTAGCGTTCTCAATGCAACATCATGGCGGTGGCCCGTTGAGGAGGCCTGTAGGTTGGATGCTCTACAACATCCCAGAGGGAAGACCCTGCCTCAGGATTTTACGGAATAATGAGGAAAGAGTAGCGGGGGGGTCCTAATCGAGGCACTTGTCATCTCCGATCCATCCGAGTACAGTGCAACTGCAGTGTTGGCTGGGCTCCCTGGTGCCATTAAACCGCTACAACTCATCCAGAACTTGGAGTTCAGTTGCAGTGGTGTTCCAGAACCCAAGTTCTAGTAAAGATGACCCCGCTCCGCTCTGCCTCCACTGTGCTTCCAGGGGGAAGGTGAGAGGGTGATCCGCTACAAGACCATGGAAGCTTGCCTACGGAGCTGTGAGGGGAACGGGGAGGCAGTCCTCCAGGACTCTGATCAGGCCCTGACACCCAAAAAGGGCACTCAAGTTCATCCACCTCTTGGCCTGCTAAAATAATCATTTCCGTGGCCCCGGGCTCTGTTTGTGAGCTCGGCAAATGAGTCATCGAGCTCCGAGGGAACCTACCACTGAGGAAGAATGTTCCTGCTCAAAGCCCAGTCAAAACTGTTCGCAGCTCTGGCCCCACCAATGGTGGAACAAAGTGAGCTCACGGGGACAGCGGAGTCAATGACCACCTAACCGGATGATTAGCTGGTACCCCACCTCTTCAGTACTTGGGATCCCTTAGATAATAATCCATGTCTTAGCTGGTAATCCTGTTAAATGATTTAGATGCACTATTGTAAAGTTATTAGCTGTTCCACTGGATGTCAAGTTAAGGGTAATTCATAAACATGTTAGAAAAAGCATCGCTCTGGATATATAACCTGCCTTAATGACTTAAATGTAAATGTAAATGTTATTAGCTGGTACCCCTGCACATCAACTCAGTACTGGTGGTCCCTGTATATAACCATGTTATTAGCTGGTACCCTTGTATATAACCATGTTATTAGCTGGTACCCCTGTATATAACCATGTTATTAGCTGATACCTCTGTATATAACCAACTGGTACCCCTGTTATTAGCGTCGACTCAGTACTGGTGCTTCCTGTATATAACCATATTATTAGCTGGTACCCCTGCACATCAACTCAATACTGGTGCTCCCTGTATATAACCATGTTATTAGCTGGTACCCCTGTAAATAAACATGTTATTAGCTGGTACGCCTGTATATAGCCACGTTATTAGCTGGTACACCTGTATATAACCACGTTATTAGCTGATACCCCTGTATATAACCATGTTTTTAGCTGGTACCTCTGTATAAAACCATGTTATTAGCTGGTACCCCTGTATATAACCATGTTATTATCTGGTACCCCTGTATATAACCATGTTATTAGCTGGTGATCCCTGTATATAACCATGTTATTAGCTGGTACCCCTGCACATCAACTCAGTACTGGTGGTCCCTGTATATAACCATGTTATTAGCTGGTACCCTTGTATATAACCATGTTATTAGCTGGTACCCCTGTATATAACCATGTTATTAGCTGATACCTCTGTATATAACCATGTTATTAGCTGGTACCACTGCATGTCGACTCAGTACTGGTGCTCCCTGTATATAACCATATTATTAGCTGATACCCCTGCACATCAACTCAATCCTGGTGCTCCCTGTATATAACCACGTTATTAGCTGGTACCCCTGTATATAACCACATTATTAGCTGGTACCCCTGTATATAACCATGTTATTAGCTGGTACCCCTGTATATAACCATGTTATTAGCTGGTACCCCTGTATATAACCACGTTATTAGCTGGTACCCCTGTATATAACCACGTTATTAGTTGGTACCCCTGTATATAACCACGTTATTAGCTGGTACCCCTGTATATAACCATGTTTTTAGCTGGTACCTCTGTATATAACCATGTTATTAGCTGGTACCCCTGTATATAACCATGTTATTAGCTGGTACCCCTGCACATCAACTCAGTACTGGTACTCCCTGTATATAACCATGCTATTAGCTGGTACCCCTGTATATAACCATGTTATTAGCTGGTGATCCCTGTATATAACCATGTTATTAGCTGGTGATCCCTGCACATCAACTCAGTACTGGTGGTCCCTGTATATAACCATTGTATTAGCTGGTACCCTTGTATATAACCATGTTATTAGCTGGTACCCCTGTATATAACCATGTTATTAGCTGATACCTCTGTATATAACCACATTATTAGCTGGTACCCCTGTATATAACCATGTTATTAGCTGGTACCCCTGTATATAACCATGTTATTAGCTTGTACCCCTGTAAATAACCACGTTATTAGCTGGTACCCCTGTATATAACCACGTTATTAGTTGGTACCCCTGTATATAACCACGTTATTAGCTGTTACCCCTGTATATAGCCACGTTATTAGCTGGTACACCTGTATATGACCACGTTATTAGCTGATACCCCTGTATATAACCATGTTTTTAGCTGGTACCTCTGTATAAAACCATGTTATTAGCTGGTACCCCTGTATATAACCATGTTATTAGCTGGTACCCCTGTATATAACCATGTTATTAGCTGGTACCCCTGTATATAACCATGTTATTAGCTGATGATCCCTGTATATAACCATGTTATTAGTTGGTACCCCTGTATATAACCATGTTATTAGCTGGTACCCCTGTATATAGCCATGTTATTAGCTGGTACCCATGTATATAACCACGTTATTAGCTGGTACACCTGTATATAACCACGTTATTAGTTGGTACCCCTGTATATAACCACATTATTAGTTGGTACCCCTATATATAAACACGTTATTAGCTGGTACCCCTGTATATAACCATGTTATCAGCTGGTACACCTGTATATAACCACATTATTAGCTGGTACCTCTGTATATAACCATGTTATTAGCTGGTACCCCTGCATGTCGACTCAGTACTGGTGCTCCCTGTATATAACCATATTATTAGCTGGTACCCCTTGCACATCAACTCCCAATACTGGTGCTCCCTGTATATAACCATGTTATTAGCTGGTACCCCTGTATATAACCACGTTATTAGCTGGTACCCCTGTATATAACTTATCATATCGCTGTTCGTTATTAGCTGGTACCCATGTATATAACCATGTTATTAGCTCCACATACCCCTGTATATAACCATTCTGTTATTAGCTGGTACCCCTGTATATAACCACGTTCCGTGGCTTAGCTGGTACCCCTGTATATAAAAAAAAACTGGACAGTTTTAGGACCACTATTGTTTAACTAATATATTTTACCTCTTGGGGATCTCATTCCCTCCAACATGTTAACCATTCACTGAAACTATGCGTTTGGCACACAGCTGTTGACATTTCAATGAAACATAATGAAGCCCTAAACCCTCAAGCCCTTGCTAGAAGCCTGTGTTCCAGACAAAAGAAGTGGATGGCTACAAACGTTCTACTTTCCAGGAACTCAGACAAAACAGAGATGCTCAGTTATAGGACCCAAACCCAAACAAAGAAAATCTTCTGAACAGAATCTGACAAAAGAATCTTAATGGTTGTACAGTCATCCCCTCAAAAAAAACTGTGAAGGTGACCTCGGCAAAACTCTGGACCAGAACAACGATCTCTCTTTTGACGAACATATGAAGATGGTTTCAAGGGCAGCTGCATATAGGACCCTATTCCAACTAAACTACTTGTTCCTGTCTTCGTAAGATTGCAAAAATCAGAAACTTTTTGTCCAAATTGACCCAGAAAATTCCGTCGGCCCACGTTCTTAACTTTTGAAAGGGGGCAGCATCACTGCCTTCCTGAACTTTTGGATGAATAGCGTTTCAGCCCAATTTCATACTTCCTGCTACTCATGCCAAGAATATTAGATATGCATATTACCAGCAGATTTTTCTCCATCTACTGTAACCTTAGGTGCAAAATCGAAACTGTCATGTCCAAAAATGATGACAGATACCCAAATTAATCCATGCTCTTTGGGGAAGATCTTACTTCTCAGGTTAGACTACTGCAATGCTCTCATCCTCTTCCCACTGCTACCTTGGTGGAACAACTATTGTTTCACTAAATACATTTCCTCTTGGGGATGCTAAATACATGCTGCTAGAATCCTGACTAGAACCAACAAAGCTGTACATTGATCATATTAACTTGGTGGCAGTGCTAGCCTCCCTACACTGACTTCATGTCAAGGCAAGGACTGATTTCAAGGTTTTACTGCTAACCTACAAAGCATTACATGGGCTTGCTCCTACCTATCTCTCGGATGATCCAGGCCTGATCAGGCCCTACACCCAAACAAGTCCTGCCATACATACCTACACGTACGCCATGGTCAAAGACATTGCTTGCTGTTGCCTCCTAATTGTCCCTAAATTTCTAAGCAAACAGCTGGAGGCAGGGCTTTCTGGACCCTGATATAGCTCAAGGATATGAAATGGTCTGCCTACCCATGTGAGATTTAGATGCAAAAAGTGGCTGAAACTTTTTGTCTCAAATTTTCAAGTCTTTAAGTCTGAAGACTCATCTTTCAGTGGGTAAATATGATTGAGTGTACTCTGGCCCAGGAGTGGGATAGGTGAATGGAAAGGCATAAATAATTGCAAAAATGAACCGTCTTCCTGATCTTATCCTGGTTTATTTTATCAGGTTCCTGCAATTCTCTCTTTCCACTGGGATTCATCTGCCTCTAACCCTATTACAGGGGCTGAGTGACTGGATTATTACTGGTGCGCTTTCCTTGCCGTCCCTTCAGGAATTTAGGGGACTGATTTCACTTGAGTGGGTAAGTACAGTGATGGGATCTTTAATCCTCAGTCTGGTCATCCATTGGCACCCGTGCCATGGCGGATATCTTTGTTGGCTAATACTGGGGAAAGAGTGCTCCTACTGGAACACCACTTCCAGCTGTCTCAGGATGGTAAGTTGGTGGTTGAAGATATCACTCTAGTGGTGTGGGGGCTGTGCTTTGGCAAGGTGGGTAGGGTTATATCCTTCCTGTTTGGCCCTGTCCGAGGGTATCATTGGATGGGGCCACAGTGTCTCATGACCCCTCCTGTCTCAGCCTCCAGTATTTATGCTGCAGTAGTTTTTGTGTCGGGGGCTAGGGTCAGTTTGTTATATCTGGAGTACTTCTCCTGTGTTATCCGGTGTCCTGTGTGAATTTAAGTATGCTCTTTCTAATTCTCTCTTTCTTTCTCTCTCTCGGAGGACCTGAGCCCTAGGACCATGCCTTAGGACTGCCTTGCATGATGACTCCTTGCTGTCCCCAGTCCACCTGGCCGTGCTGCTGCTCCAGTTTCAACTGTTCTGTCTGCGCCTATGGAATCCTGACCTGTTCACTTGACGTGCTACCTGTCCCAGACCTATTATTTGACCATGCTGGTCATTTATGAACATTTGAAAATTGAACATCTTGACCATGTTCTGTTATAATCTCCACCCGGCACAGCCAGAAGAGGACTGGCCACCCCTCATAACCTGGTTCCTCTCTAGGTTTCTTCCTAGGTTTTGGCCTTTCTAAGGAGTTTTTCCTAGCCAACGTGCTTCAACACCTGCATTGCTCGCTGTTTGGGGTTTTAGGCTGGGTTTCTGTACAGAACTTTGAGATAACAGCTGATGTACGAAGGGCTATATAAATATATGTGATTTGATTAGACTCTTACTGACAGTTGTGGCTGCTTTGTGTGATGTATTGTTTTCTCTACCTTCTTGCCCTTTGTGCTGTTGTCTGTGCCCAATAATGTTTGTACCATGTTTTGTTTGTACCATGTTGTGTTGCTACCATGTTGTTGTCATGTTATGTTGCTACCATGCTGTGTTGTCATGTTTATTTTTTACATTTTATTTCACCTTTATTTAACCAGGTAGGCTAGTTGAGAACAAGTTCTCATTTACAACAGCAACCTGGCCAAGATGAAGCAAAGCAGTGTGACACAAACAATAACACAGAGTTACACATGGAATTAAGTGTACAGTCAATAACACAATAGAAAAGAGAAAGTCTATATACAGTGTGTGCAAATGGCATGAGGAGGTAAGGCAATAAATAGGCCACAGTAGTGTCATGAGGTTGGCCTGTGGGTAAGGTTTATGACCCCCACATAAATACCCTTTTCCCTTCCCTCTCTCTCGACTCTACAGAGCCTTTGAATAGCCTTTGTTAAACAGAGAGTCTGGGAACATCAAACAAGTGGAGGGAAAGGAACCATATTTCAGTAATAGAACCAGTTGAAAATATGCATTGGTACTTAATGAATATGATGTCAGTTCGGTTGTCATCTGAGACATGACTGATGACAGGACGACAGATTCACATGGAATTGTTGTGCAATTCAAATGTTTAAATATACAATTATTTGTGAAAATATGATATGTCATTTTAGCTTCTAAATGAGAGATTTGGGTTTTCATAAGGTTTTATTTATTTTATCAGGTAAGTTGACTGAGAACACATTCTCATTTGCAGCAACTACCTGGGGAATAGTTACAGTGGAGAGGAGAGGGATGAATGAGCCAATTATAAACTGGGGATTATTAGGTGACCATGATGGTTTGAGGGGCAGATTGGGAATTTAGCCAGGACACCGGGGTTAACACCCCTACTCCTACGATAAGTGCCATGGGATCTTTAATGACCTCAGAGAGTCAGGACACCCATTTAATGCCCCATCCAAAAGAAGGCACCCGACACAGGGCAGTGTCCCCAATCACTGCCCTGGTGTATTGGGATATTTACTTAGACCAGAGGAAAGAGTGCCTCCTACTGGCCCTCCAGCAGGTATATAGACAGGTAGCCACAGGGAGACAGGTCAGGTAGCCACAGGGAGACAGGTCAGGTAGCCACAGGGAGACAGGTAGCCACAGGGAAACAGGTCAGGTAGCCACAGGGAAACAGGTCAGGTAGCCACAGGGAGACAGGTCAGGTAGCCACAGGGAGACAGGTAGCCACAGGGAGACAGGTAGCCACAGGGAGACAGGTAGCCACAGGGAGACAGGTCAGGTAGCCACAGGGAAACAGGTCAGGTAGCCACAGGGAGAAACAGGTCAGGTAGCCACAGGGAGACAGGTCAGGTAGCCACAGGGAGACAGGTAGCCACAGGGAGACAGGTAGCAACAGGGAGACAGGTAGCAACAGGGAGACAGGTAGCCACGGGTCAGGTAGCCACAGGGAAACAGGTCAGGTAGCACCTCACACACCTGGCTGCCACTGACAGAGAACACTCTTAGATTATCTGCCAACAGATATGAAATAATTATGATTTTAGAAAACATCCTCTCCAATGTTTTGTGAATGGCAACTCTACGTGAGGTTGTTTTAAAAAATATAGCCAATGAACACCAAAATAGTACATGCAGTTCTATTAGATAGAGCTTCTTCTGGTGCCACAGGTAGAGGGGAATAAGAACTGAAGTTAGTCAGTCTACATGGTGTGTTTCCTAAGGCCAAACTGCTGGTTCTGGTGTTGAGTGTTGTTTTGAACATGTTCCCCATTGATTGACATGCCACAGAGGCTAGTAAAACACAGTTTGTTGTGGAACAACTTCAGTCAGTCAGTCAGGCCTCAGGATAGGGGGAAACCATAGAATAGAATAGTAGAACTAAAGCCATGGACAGATATGAAATGGTGCCCTGTTCTCTTTGTAGTGCATCCTCCGATATATAGAGCCCTGCTTCTGGCCAGAACCCTGTTAGATATATAGAGTCCTTCTTCTAGCCAGAACTCTGTTAGATATATAGAGCCCTGCTTCTGGCCAGAACCCTGTTAGATATATAGAGCCCTGCTTCTGGCCAGAACCCTGTTAGATATATAGAGCCCTGCTTCTGGCCAGAACCCTGTTAGATATATAGAGCCCTGCTTCTGGCCAGAACGCTGTTAGATATATGGAGCCCTGCTTCTGGCCAGAACCCTGTTAGAGTTATCCTCTAACCTTTGTTTAAATGAATTCCATAAGGAAATTGGAATTATTGTTGTGGACTTGGCACTATGAGATGTTTGTTATGTTTTACTTCATCCAAACAGTTGGGAGGCAGGGCAGTATTGGTCACCACCTCCCCCAACCACAGACTCTCCCTTTAATAAGAAACCAAATACTTCTGTATATAACGTGGTGTTGCTCCGTTCTTTAAAATGTCAAGTGGATTGATTTTGCAGCTCCGTGACTATTTGAATCAGTGATGTAGAACCAGGTGTTAGCTTGCTCTGGCCCCGGGCTACAATGGAATTGGACAAGGCCTGGGAAATTGTGTCTGAGCTGGAAACAAGTGTTCTGTGATTGTTTACTTCATGTCTTTAAATTGCATTTCTTCCTTTTTAATTCCAGCAGCCCTGAGAGGGAAGAAAGGAGAAACATTTTCCCTGTTCTCTCCTCTTACCATTAACCCTTGCCTCTCTTATGTTGCCAAATGTAAATATAGTGACCTGCTTCAGTTAGCCCAAGGGCCACACACACAGACACTGAAACACACACACGCTGACACACACACACGCTGACACACACACACGCTGACACTCACACACGCTGACACTCACACACGCGCACACACACACACACACACATACACTTAGCCCCAGGGCCAGTTCAACGACAGTCTCCATGTAAATGAAAGTATAAGATGAGGGTTTCTGTGTGACAGCTGAGCGGTCCTGACTGGTACTGACTACTTCTGACTAATCCTGCCTAATCCTGACTGGGCCGGACTTGTCCTGACTGCTCCTAATTACTCTTGACTGCTCCTGACTACTCCTGACTGCTCCTGACTACTGCTGACTACTCAAAATAGGTCCTGTCTGGACCAGACTGGTCTTATGTGAACCGGACTGGTCCTGACATGTCCTAACTGGGCCTTGCTACTCCTGACTGGTCCGGACTACTCCTGATGGGTCCTAACTGGTCCTGACTACTCCCGACTAACTCCTGACTAATCCTGATGGGTCCTGACTTGTCCTGACTGCCCTAATTACTCCTGATGGGTCCTAACTGGTCCTGACTGCTCCTGACTACTCCTAACTGGTTCTGACTACTGCTCCTGACTACTCCTGATGGGTCCTGATGGGTCCTGACTACTCCTGACGGGTCCTAACTGGTCCTGACATGTCCTGACTGGGTCCTGACTACTCCTGACGGGTCCTGACTACTCCTGACGAGTCCTAATTGGTCCTGACTACTCCTGACGGGTCCTGACGGGTCCTGACTACTCCCGACGGGTCCTAACTGGTCCTGACTACTCCTGATGGGTCCTGACTACTCCCGACGGGTCCTAACTGGTCCTGACTACTCCTGATGGGTCCTAACTGGTCCTGACTGCTCCTGACGAGTCCTAACTGGTCCTGACTACTCCTGACGGGTCCTGACTACTCCTGACGGGTCCTGACGGGTCCTGACTACTCCTGACGGGTCCTGACTACTCCTGACGGGTCCTGACTACTCCTGACGGGTCCTAACTGTTCCTGACTGGTACTAACTGGGGATAGGGTTAGGATTAGGTTCAAGAAGGTTTCTGTTTATGTTGGTATCAAACCTTGGGTTGCACGGGTCTATTGCCACTTTCTGCCCTGTTTCTGTATTGTACATCTGACTGGTCTGGAGAGGGTGGGAGATAATGAGAGGCTGAGAACTCCGAGGGGTCACCCACAACAGTTCAATAACAGGAGGAAGATAATTATTAATAAAATCTTGAGTAAAAAGATTTAACTTCAAAAAACATTTTATATAAAATCACAAAACATGCATACTCGATCAATTAAATACCTAAATAAATAATTAAGTAAATACATAATTGGAAATCCCCCCCAAAGGCTGAAGGGATTATGTGCTATGTTAAAATGCATAATATAATACAATTCAATACAAAAAAGACCAAACCCGATTGAGCAATTAAATACATTATTTTTGTTGAACTTCCTCCTTATGTCGGTGGCCCCTCCAGCTCTCTTAATTAGGCCCCCACTAACTCCCACTGTCAATGCTTCATACTACTCCTTACTATTCATACCAAGTGGAGCCAAGGTCTTAATAAGGGTAGGGTGGCACCTTTTGACAACATCTGGTGAAATCGGAGGGTGTGCAAAGTAAATAAATAATTGTAATATTAAACATTTATGAACATACAAGTATCTTATATAATTTAAAAGCGTAAATTATTGTTAATCTAACTGCATTGTCTGATTTACAATAGGCTTTACAGCGAAAGCATACCATGCGATTGTTTGAAGACGGCGCCCCACAACATATTTTTCAACCAGCACAGGCTTCATAAAATCACAAATAACGATTAAATAAGTCACTTACCTTTGAAAATCATTCTCTGTTTTCAATCCCAAGGGTCCCAGCTACAACATTAATGTTTGTTTTGTTAGATAAAATCCTTCTTTATATCACAAAAAGTCAGTTTAGTTGGCGCCATCGATTTCAGTAATCCACTCAACATGCAAAGGAGTCCAAAAAGCTACCACTAAACTTTGTTCAAACAAGTCATACATAAAGTATGTTCAATAAAAAAAAAAAATAAGTAAGTGCGCCTCTTCATCGCCATCAGACTGATGTTGTAGCGTGACTCCTTCTACAAAAACTTTGTTACGTTTCCCAGTTTATGTGTTGTAGTTTGTGTATTTGCATGTGTTTATTTCAGGAAATGGCTTCCTGAAATCCCTCAAGCAGCTGATTGGTCGACTCCATGGCTAATTGGAGAGCTGACCCCGCCCCCTCGTCAAGACGCAACTGTCTCCAATTACCCATTCATTCTGAAGTTATGTGAATGCCAGTGTTCTGTTCAGGAGGGAGAGATTTGCTGGGAGGTCATTGCAGAGATTTTGCTAGAGAGATTTTGCTGGGCTGAGAGTTGGTATGTTTTGTGAGTTTGTTGCTCAGATAGAGCTTATTTGATGTCCTTTGTTTCTTAGTTTGTTTGTGAAATTGTTTAATATTCTGTTTCATTTGTTCCCAGGGGGGAAGGGGAAGGCACCTAGGGAGTGCTTAGACAAGAGGCCCGCGGGCATACATATACCTGTAGCATATTCGCTGTCTAGGCACACTAGGTAAGACCTGGGCGGACCACCCCCTTGTATTTTGGTTAGGGCACCAGGTGGTGCTAAATTAGGTAAGTAGTGGGTAGGCAGGTAAGATTGGAGAGGGGGGGCTTTGAGATTTACTTTCTTTGCTTTGGTTCCGTCCAGCCCCTTTTCCCCATATTACCGTGTGAAGGAATAAAGTCCTGGTAAACAGTACCACATTCTGCCTGCTGTCATTCTTTCTTGCACCTACAGTCCATACCTTTTTCACTTCACGGAGAGTTTAGTTGTAGCAGGGTGTTGCGTTCCCTCTTCATAGAGGCGTGCGTAACAAACTTCAAATTCTTGCTTTTTGAAGAAACAATGAAAAAAGACTGACATCTGGTGGAAGCCAATCTGGGATCCCATAGCTTTCCATTATAAGAGCCTGGGAGCTCTTTGGATTTTAACCTGCCATATCAACTGTGTCATAGTCTCATACATTAGAACATTTATACAAACTTCAGTGTTTTCTGTCCAATGCTACCAATCATATGCATTTACTGGCTTCTGGGCCTGAGTAACAGGCAGTTTACTTTGGACACATCAGTCGGGCGGAAATTGAGAAACAGACCCTATCCCTAACAAGTTCTGCATATCCAACAGTTTCTCTCTGGCCTTTGGTCCAGGAGGCTTTCAACTCCAGACCGGTAATGCAGAGGGAGTTTGTACAGGTGTGTTTGTAATAGGTTTCCCCCCCCCCCCAATTGTGTAAAGGTGATGTTTGAGGCGTGTCAAGACTGTGACATGACAGACAATATTGGTGCTCTGAATGGTTGAGATAGGACTGGAGGTTTGTGCATGTGGATTTTAAATGTGTGGAAGTTGCTTATAGTACTGTTGTTCAATAGGTGGTTTAGGAGTGGGTTTATTGGAAAATATTGCAAAAATTAAGAGTGTAATGAGGGGAGACAGAGCTGGGTGCAGCAGGTGTTTGTTGCAAAGGACCACAGGAGGAGGCAGGTAGCTGGGTCCAGGGGCAGGCAGAAGGTCATATACAGGAGGCAGGTAGCTGGGTCCAGGGGCAGGCAGAAGGTCATACACAGGAGGCAGGTAGCTGCGTTCAGGGGCAGGCAGAAGGTCATACACAGGAGGCAGGTAGCTTGGTTCAGGGGCAGGCAGAAGGTCATATACAGGGGGTCCAAAAGGGCAACAGTATTTAATGAAGAGCGCGGGAGGTGTTTATTTACCTTCACAGAAGGCAGGAATCGTGGCCACAGGCATGCAATGGTCATACACAGGTAGTCAGTCAGGCAGGTGAATCAAATCTAGGACTGAAGGCTATAACTAGTTTTCACAAATGAGCTAGGAAAAGGAACAATACCTCAAAGGGTACAAAAAGAATGAACTGAACTAAATATGGAGCTGATGAGACCAGGTGAGTAACTAACACGTGAAATCAATGAACAAAAATGAAAGACAGGTCTACGTTCAAGAACACAAAGAAACAGAACACAAGGTTGGCTAAGAAAATAAATACAGAACCTTACACAGTACAGGCAGGGACATGCTAGTAATGTAGCCCAGGAGATCAGGCAATAGGTAGATAACAGGAAATCCAATAGGCTAAAGTACAGGCAGGGAATAGACAAAAGGCGTCGTTAGTGAGGCGGGCAAAAACTCATACACAGCAGGAGTAAATCACGTGAAAACCAGAGCTACAAAAGCCGTGTGTCACAAAACAAACAATACCGCCGAGTGATGGGGTGCAAAGAACTGAACTAAATAATGTGTGATAATGACATACAGGTTTGTTGTATGAACAGGTGATTAGGATCTGGAGTGTGAGCAGCTTTCAGGAGATCTATGTGTCTAGGTGTTTGAGAGTGTGAGCTGGAAAGTGGGCTGGAAAGTGAGCTGCGTTCCGGGGATCTACGTGTTTGAGTGTGTAACTGAACTTTTTGCAGAGGTATAAAGCCAGATGTCCCGGGTAGAGAGCCACACACGTTGCTCAGGGTGGAAGAGTGGAATAGGTCAGTGACACCGGTCAGCATACCATTTCTGGGAGAGGGAAGCTTCATGGAGGTGCCGATGTGCGGTCTTCCAAATCTGCTCACTCCATCGAAACCACTCATCGAGGCAAAGCATAGTTCCGGGCTCTGTCTCCCATGGGAACACGGGAGGTTGGTATCGGAGGATACACTGAAATCAAATCACAGTTTGTCACGTGCACTGAATACAACAGTGAAATGTTTACTTACAGGCTCTAGACAATAGTGCAAAAAAGGTATTAGGTGAACAATAGCTAAGTAAAGAAATAAAAACAACAGTAAAAAGACAGTGAAAAACAGCAGCGAGGCTATAAAAGTAGCGAGGCTACATACAGACACCGGTTAGTAAGGCTGATTGCGGTTGTATGTACATGTAGATATGGTTAAAGTGACTATGCATTTATGACGAACAGAGAGTAGCAGTAGCGTAAAGAGGGGTGGCGGGTGGTGGGTGGTGGGACACAATGCAGATAGCCCGGTTAGCTAATGTGCGGGAGCACTGGTTGGTCAGGCAAATGAGGTAGTATGTACATGAATGTATAGTTAAAATGACTGCATATATGATAAACAGAGAGTAGCAGCAGCATAAAAGAGGGGTTGGGGGGTGGCACAATGCAAATAGTCCGGGTAGCCATTTGATCATCTGTTCAGGAGTCTTATGTCTTGGGGTAAAAACTGTTGAGAAGCCTTTTTGTCCTAGACTTGGCACTCCAGTACCACTTGCCATGTGGTAGTAGAGAGAACAGTCTATGACTGGGGTGGCTGGTGTCTTTGACAATTTTTAGGTCCTTCCTTTGACACTGCCTGGTGTAGAGGTCCTGGATGGCAGGCAGCTTAGCCCCATTGATGTACTGGGTCGTACGCGCTACCCTCTGTAGTGCCTTGCGGTCGGAGGCTGAGCAAATGCCGTACCAGGCAGTGATGCAACCAGTCAGGATGCTCTTGATGTTGCAGCTGTAGAACCTTTTGAGGATCTCAGGACCCATGCCAAATCTTTTTAGTTTCCTGAGGGGAAAGAGGCTTTGTCGTGCCCTCTTCACGACTGTCTTGGTGTGTTTGGACCATTCTAGTTTGTTGGTGACGTGGACAACAAGGAACTTGAAGCTCTCAACTTGCTCCACTACAGCCCCATCAATGAGAATGTGGGCGTACTCGGTCCTCCTTTTCCTGTAGTCCACAATCATCTCCTTAGTCTTGGTTACGTTGAGGGATAGGTTGGTATTCTGGCACCACCCGGCCAGGTCTCTGACCTGCTCCCTATAGACTTTCTCATCGTTGTTGGTGGTCAGGCCTACCACTGTTGTGTCGTCTGCAAACTTAATGATGGTGAGTCGTGCCTGGCCATGCAGTCATGAATGAACAGGGAGTACAGGAGGGGACTGAGCACGCACCCCTGGGGGGCTCCAGTGTTGAGGATCAGCGTAGCAGATGTGTTGCTACCTACGCTCACCACCTGGGGGCGGTCCGTGAGGAAGTCCAGGATCCAGTTGCATAGGGAAGTGTTTAGTCCCAGGATCCTTAGCTTAGTGATGAGCTTTGGGGATACTATGGTGTTGGACGCTAAGTTGTAGTCAATGAATAGCATTCTCACATAAGTGTTCCTTTTGTCCAGGTGTCCAGGTGTGATAGCTAAACAGTCCTGTAGTTTAGCATCTGCTTCATCTGACCACTTTTTATAGACTGAGTCACTGGTGCATCCTGCTTTAATTTTATCTTGTAAGCAGGAATCAGGAGGATGGAGTTGTGGTCGTATTTACCAAATGGAGGGCGTGGGAGAGCATTGTACTCGTCTCTGTGTGTGGAGTTCAGGTGATCTAGATTTGTTTCCCAGTACTAGCTGAGTGTCAATATTATTGTATAGCGAGTCTACATCAATCGAGAATAGCATTGCTCCAGAAGGTAACTCCATTTTGTTAACAAATGCATAGGTGTCCTTTACATAGCTGGGGTGCTTCTGAGATAAGGGGTTGAGAAAGGAGTCAATATACTCTGCCACATTACATGATTCACTCCCACAATCTGAAACAATGGGGTAGGCAGGGAGTATCTGGAAGGGAACCGCCCATAAACCTGGGTCCTTATGTCTTTTAAACAATAGGGCAGGCAGGGGGTATCTGGAAGGGAACCGCCCATAAACCTGGGTCCTTGTGTATTTTAAACATGTAGGTAGAACTTTCCCACTCTAGGGATGTCAGGGCCATACAGATAATAAATTTGTTTCGATTAAATATTTTTCTCTTTATGTAGATCTTTTATAATTTCTCTAATCTTCCACTGAGTTTTAAGCTGTAAGGAATGCGGTAGTAATATATAGTGCTGAACATTGTTCAATTGTCTGTTTGCCTCTGTTAAATATTGTGTTTTATCCACAATAACCATTTTTGAACCCTTATCCGCTGGTTTTATCAATATGTCCTGATTTTTCTTTCAAGTATTTAACGCCATCCATTCTTTCTCAGTCAGATTGTCCTTATCCACTGTTCAATCTGAGATACCAGAACAGGCTTCTATGTCCTGCCTAACGAGCCTTTGTATTGGCTGAGAGAGATTCCAAATCGCGTTCCCCTTTCGATCTTTCTATAAACGGTGTTGAATCTGTAGTATAATGATCCAACATGTTCATACGTCTGTGATATGAAGGTCCCTTCTCAGAGCCTCCCTGTCCGTCGCTGAAGGTATAGGAATAAAAGTGAGTCCCCTCTCAAGCAAACCCCTCTCTGACTCTCGTAATATAAATGTCAGAGACCAATTCAGATTGTTAGACTGGGTGGGGGTGGGTTCTCCCAACCTCGAGTTTAACTGTTTAAGCCATGACTCTAGCATCTGATCTGCAGTATTCACAGTCCAATGGACCAGATCACAAAATTCCCCCCTGAAAATACGCTCATGCACCCAGTCAGCGCCATACAGTATTGTTTGATGATTTAATTTATCTGCCTAATAAGTGCCTGCTGTCTCCCTGCCAGTTGATCTGAAAATTGTATAAGTAACTAGAAGATCTCTGTATGGGGGAAAGCTGCTGGATCTGTGTTTTAGTGGTTGACTCAACATGATTAAAACTAAGACAGTTGTTATACCCCAACACAAATATAACCTTTTGGGTAGTTTCCTGGGGTTCCAGTTTTCTCATGACATTATATCATAGGAAAACTCTCCTATTGTACTAATGGTTTATTATATTGACTGATTCTGGACGGATTTCATGCTCCTATTATCACAATCTGTTTATTTATCACTATTGACCAATCCCTTATGTTATTAGTTGAATTCTCTCGTTGTGTCTCTGGATGGGAGCAGCACTGGAGATTTCAGTATCAGTATTGGTGGAAACCCTCCTGTTGGAGAAATGTGAGGACTCAGAATGGGTGTTTCCTGTCAGCATTTGCTTTTGATCAGAATGACCTTTCATCATGTTGTCCTCAGTGAGGGCCACCACTAGAAGTTGTTGTGAATGTGGTGTGTGGGATGTTTGGCTGCTCTCCTCCAGGTGCCAAAATGCCATCTATACAGTGGGAAACAGAAATGTCGTCAGACATATTACTGCAACATTACTGGTAGCTACCCCCCTTATTCCTATACCTGCAGTCACTGGAGGATTGTATGGTTTTGGGGGGGACTTCATCTAAGGTTTCTAACTCAAAATTGACATTAAAAATCATATCAGCCTGTAAACTGCTGGGTTTGTTGTTAGAATGCTGTCTCCACTTGCATGGTTATGGTTAGATTCTAGGCAAGAGTCAATGCCACGGCCGGAGCCAACTGGGGGGGTACTGGAGTGGGCCATGTGGCTCTGACTGGTTTAGATTAGTATAAAAATGAGAGCTAACCAAAGGTTGCTGTGGTAAGTTTTGTTCTCTTGTGTGGTTGAGGTAAGGGTCATTGCCCAGGTAAGGGTAATTGACAGAGTCAAGCTCAGGACAAGGGCAACATGATTGGTGCTGGTGTAGGCAATTTTCCTCTAAATGGTTAATTAAGGTTAGGCTCAGAATCAACCAAAGGTTGCTGAAGTGAGCAATTTTCTCCAATGTGGTTAGAATCAGAACCCAACTTAATATCAGGGCCTGAAGCAACTTGGAGGTGTTGGAGTAAACCATCTTCCCCCAATTGGTTAATGTTAGGCTCAGATCTAGCCAAAGGTTGATCGGGTGAGTCATCTTCCCTTTCAAGATTAAGGTTAGGATTTGGGCTGAGATGAGCCCCCCTGACCATGCTGGGTTAGGTTTTATATTTGGTTAAAATGAACTGTTTTGTTTTTTTAGGTGCACTGGCCAATTCCTAGGTGCCCCTCCAATGTCTTAATGAAATGTGTTATTCAAATGCAGTACCTTCAAAGAAATGCTAGATGGCTGCATAGTATCATAAATAAAACAGCGATGGTACTGAGTGAGTCTTATAAAAGCAGCAGGCCAGGCCTCTGCAGGGCTGAATTTTCAGGTAAGTCACGAATAAAGAAGTGCATGCTCT
>NW_027013449.1:0-18317 GCF_036934945.1 Oncorhynchus masou masou | reverse complement strand
GTATATAACCTCATTATTAGCTGGTACCCCTGTATATAACCTCATTATTAGCTGGTACCCCTGTATATAACCACGTTATTAGCTGGTACCCCTGTATATAACCTCATTATTAGCTGGTACCCCTGTATATAACCATGTTATTAGCTGGTACCCCTGCACATCGACTCAGTACTGGTGCTCCCTGTATATAACCATGTTATTAGCTGGGACCCCTGTATATAACCTCATTATTAGCTGGTACCCCTGTATATAACCATGTTATTAGCTGGTACCCCTGCACATCGACTCAGTACTGGTGCTCCCTGTATATAACCATGTTATTAGCTGGTACCTCTGTATATAACCATGTTATTAGCTGGTACCCCTGTATATAACCAAGTTATTAGCTGGTACCCCTGCACATCAACTCACTGCTGGTGCTCCCTGTATATAACCATGTTATTACCTGGTACCCCTGTATATAACCATGTTATTAGCTGGTACCCCTGCATATAACCACGTTATTAGCTGGTACCCCTGTATATAAACACATTATTAGCTGGTACCCCTGTATATAACCATGTTATTAGCTGGTACCCCTGTATATAACCATGTTATTAGCTGGTACCTCTGTATATAACCATGTTATTAGCTGGTACCCCTGCATATAACCATGTTATTAGCTGGTACCCCTGCATTTAACCACGTTATTAGCTGGTACCCCTGTATATAACCACATTATTAGCTGGTACCCCTGTATATAACCATGTTATTAGCTGGTACCCCTGCATATAACCACGTTATTAGCTGGTACCCCTGTATATAACCACATTATTAGCTGGTACCCCTGTATATAACCATGTTATTAGCTGGTACCCCTGTATATAACCATGTTATTAGCTGGTACCCCTGCACATCAACTCAGTACTGGTACTCCTTGTATATAACCATGCTATTAGCTGGTACCCTTGCACATCGACTCAGTACTTGGTGCTCCCTGTATATAACCATGTTATTAGCTAGTAATCCTATATATAACCATGTTATTAGCTGGTACCCCTGTATATAACCATGTTATTAGCTGATAACTCTGTATATAACCATGTTATTAGCTGGTACCCCTGTATATAAACATGTTATTAGCTGGTACGCCTGTATATAGCCACGTTATTAGCTGGTACACCTGCATGTCGACTCAGTACTGGTGCTTCCTGTATATAACCATATTATTAGCTGGTACCCCTGCACATCAACTCAATACTGGTGCTCCCTGTATATAACCATGTTATTAGCTGGTACCCCTGTATATAAACATGTTATTAGCTGGTACGCCTGTATATAGCCACGTTATTAGCTGGTACACCTGTATATAACCACGTTATTTGCTGATACCCCTGTATATAACCATGTTTTTAGCTGGTACCTCTGTATATAACCATGTTATTAGCTGGTACCCCTGCACATCAACTCAGTACTGGTACTCCCTGTATATAACATTTACATTTACATTTAAGTCATTTAGCAGACGCTCTTATCCAGAGCGACTTACAAATTGGTGAATTCACCTTCTGACATCCAGTGGAACAGCCACTTTACAATAGTGCATCTAAATCATTAAGGGGGGGGTGGTGAGAAGGATTACTTATCCTATCCTAGGTATTCCTTGAAGAGGTGGGGTTTCAGGTGTCTCCGGAAGGTGGTGATTGACTCCGCTGTCCTGGCGTCGTGAGGGAGTTTGTTCCACCATTGGGGGGCCAGAGCAGCGAACAGTTTTGACTGGGCTGAGCGGGAACTGTACTTCCTCAATGGTAGGGAGGCGAGCAGGCCAGAGGTGGATGAACGCAGTGTCCTTGTTTGGGTGTAGGGCCTGATCAGAGCCTGGAGGTACTGCGGTGCCGTTCCCCTCACAGCTCCGTAGGCAAGCACCATGGTCTTGTAGCGGATGCGAGCTTCAACTGGAAGCCAGTGGAGAGAGCGGAGGAGCGGGGTGACGTGAGAGAACTTGGGAAGGTTGAACACCAGACGGGCTGCGGCGTTCTGGATGAGTTGTAGGGGTTTAATGGCACAGGCAGGGAGCCCAGCCAACAGCGAGTTGCAGTAATCCAGACGGGAGATGACAAGTGCCTGGATTAGGACCTGCGCCGCTTCCTGTGTGAGGCAGGGTCGTACTCTGCGGATGTTGTAGAGCATGAACCTACAGGAACGGGCCACCGCCATGATGTTGGTTGAGAACGACAGGGTGTTGTCCAGGATCACGCCAAGGTTCTTAGCGCTCTGGGAGGAGGACACAATGGAGTTGTCAACCGTGATGGCGAGATCATGGAACGGGCAGTCCTTCCCCGGGAGGAAGAGCAGCTCCGTCTTGCCGAGTTCAGCTTGAGGTGGTGATCCGTCATCCACACTGATATGTCTGCCAGACATGCAGAGATGCGATTCGCCACCTGGTCATCAGAAGGGGGAAAGGAGAAGATTAATTGTGTGTCGTCTGCATAGCAATGATAGGAGAGACCATGTGAGGTTATGACAGAGCCAAGTGACTTGGTGTATAGCGAGAATAGGAGAGGGCCTAGAACAGAGCCCTGGGGGACACCAGTGGTGAGAGCGCGTGGCGAGGAGACAGATTCTCGCCACGCCACCTGGTAGGAGCGACCTGTCAGGTAGGACGCAATCCAAGCGTGGGCCGCGCCGGAGATGCCCAACTCGGAGAGGGTGGAGAGGAGGATCTGATGGTTCACAGTATCGAAGGCAGCCAATAGGTCTAGAAGGATGAGAGCAGAGGAGAAAGAGTTAGCTTTAGCAGTGCGGAGCGCCTCCGTGATGCAGAGAAGAGCAGTCTCAGTTGAGTGACTAGTCTTGAAACCTGACTGATTTGGATCAAGAAGGTCATTCTGAGAGAGATAGCGGGAGAGCTGGCCAAGGACGGCACGTTCAAGAGTTTTGGAGAGAAAAGAAAGAAGGGATACTGGTCTGTAGTTGTTGACATCGGAGGGATCGAGTGTAGGTTTTTTCAGAAGGGGTGCAACTCTCGCTCTCTTGAAGACGGAAGGGACGTAGCCAGCGGTCAGGGATGAGTTGATGAGCGAGGTGAGGTAAGGGAGAAGGTCCCCGGAAATGGTCTGGAGGAGAGAGGAGGGGATAGGGTCGAGCGGGCAGGTTGTTGGGCGGCCGGCCGTCACAAGAAGCGAGATTTCATCTGGAGAGAGAGGGGAGAAAGAGGTCAGAGCACAGGGTAGGGCAGTGTGAGCAGAACCAGCGGTGTCGTTTGACTTAGCAAACGAGGATCGGATGTCGTCGACCTTCTTTTCAAAATGGTTGACGAAGTCATCTGCAGAGAGGGAGGAGGGGGGGAGGGAGGGCGAGGAGGATTCAGGAGGGAGGAGAAGGTGGCAAAGAGCTTCCTAGGGTTAGAGGCAGATGCTTGGAATTTAGAGTGGTAGAAAGTGGCTTTAGCAGCAGAGACAGAGGAGGAAAATGTAGAGAGGAGGGAGTGAAAGGATGCCAGGTCCGCAGGGAGGCGAGTTTTCCTCCATTTCCGCTCGGCTGCCCGGAGCTCTGTTCTGTGAGCTCGCAATGAGTCATCGAGCCACGGAGCGGGAGGGGAGGACCGAGCCGGCCTGGAGGATAGGGGACATAGAGAGTCAAAGGATGCAGAAAGGGAAGAGAGGAGGGTTGAGGAGGCAGAGTCAGGAGAAAGGTTGGAGAAGGTATGAGCAGAGGGAAGAGATGATAGGATGGAAGAGGAAAGAGTAGCGGGGGGGAGAGAGAGCGAAGGTTGGGACGGCGCGATACCATCCGAGTAGGGGCAGTGTGGGAAGTGTTGGATGAGAGCGAGAGGGAAAAGGATACAAGGTAGTGGTCGGAGACTTGGAGGGGAGTTGCAGTGAGGTTAGTGGAAGAACAGCATCTAGTAAAGATGAGGTCGAGCGTATTGCCTGCCTTGTGAGTAGGGGGGGAAGGTGAGAGGGTGAGGTCAAAAGAGGAGAGGAGTGGAAAGAAGTAGGCAGAGAGGAATGAGTAAAAGGTAGACGTGGGGAGGTTAAAGTCGCCCAGGACTGTGAGAGGTGAGCCGTCCTCAGGAAAGGAGCTTATCAAGGCATCAAGCTCATTGATGAACTCTCCGAGGGAACCTGGAGGGCGATAAATGATAAGAATGTTAAGCTTGAAAGGGCTGGTAACTGTGACAGCATGGAATTCAAAGGAGGCGATAGATAGATGGGTAAGGGGAGAGAGAGAGAATGACCACATAACCATGCTATTAGCTGGTACCCCTGCACATCGACTCAGTACTTGGTGCTCCCTGTATATAACCATGTTATTAGCTGGTAATCCTGTATATAACCATGTTATTAGCTGGTACCCCTGTATATAACCATGTTATTAGCTGATAACTCTGTATATAACCAAGTTATTAGCTGGTACCCCTGTATATAAACATGTTATTAGCTGGTACCCCTATATATAACCATGTTATTAGCTGGTGATCCCTGTATATAACCATGTTATTAGCTGGTACCCCTGCACATCGACTCAGTACTGGTGGTCCCTGTATATAACCACATTATTAGCTGGTACCCCTGTATATAACCATGTTATTAGCTGGTACCCCTGTATATAACCATGTTATTAGCTGATACCTCTGTATATAACCATGTTATTAGCTGGTACCCCTGCATGTCGACTCAGTTCTGGTGCTCCCTGTATATAACCATATTATTAGCTGATACCCCTGCACATCAACTCAATCCTGGTGCTCCCTGTATATAACCACGTTATTAGCTGGTACCCCTGTATATAGCCACATTATTAGCTGGTACCCCTGTATATAACCATGTTATTAGCTGGTACCCCTGTATATAACCATGTTATTAGCTGATGATCCCTGTATATAACTATGTTATTAGCTGGTACCCCTGTATATAACCATGTTATTAGCTGGTACCCCTGTATATAACCACGTTATTAGCTGGTACCCCTGTATATAACCACGTTATTAGTTGGTACCCCTGTATATAACCACGTTATTAGCTGGTACCCCTGCATGTTGACTCAGTACTGGTGCTCCCTGTATATAACCATATTATTAGCTGGTACCCCTGCACATCAACTCAATACTGGTGCTCCCTGTATATAACCATGTTATTAGCTGGTACCCCTGTATATAACCATGTTATTAGCTGGTACCCATGTATATAACCACATTATTAGCTGGTACCCATGTATATAACCATGTTATTAGCTGGTACCCCTGTATATAACCATGTTATTAGCTGGTACCCCTGTATATAACCGCGTTATTAGCTGGTACCCCTGTATATAACCACGTTATTAGCTGGTACCCCTGTATATAACCACATTATTAGCTGGTACCCCTGTGTATAACCACGTTATTAGCTGGTACCCCTGTATATAACCACGTTATTAGCTGGTACCCCTGTATATAACCACGTTATTAGCTGGTACCCCTGTACATAACCACGTTATTAGCTGGTACCCCTGTACATAACCACGTTATTAGCTGGTACCCCTGTATATAACCACGTTATTAGCTGGTACCCCTGTATATAACCACGTTATTAGCTGGTACCCCTGTATATAACCACGTTATTAGCTGGTACCCCTGTATATAACCACGTTATTAGCTGGTACCCCTGTATATAACCACGTTATTAGCTGGTACTCCTGTATATAACCACGTTATTAGCTGGTTCCCCTGTATATAACCCTGTTATTAGCTGGTACACCTGTATATAACCATGTTATTAGCTGGTACCCATGTATATAACCACGTTATTAGCTGGTACCCCTGTATATAACAATGCTATTAGCTGGTTCCCCTGTATATAACCCTGTTATTAGCTGGTACCCCTGTATATAACCATGTTATTAGTTGGTACCCCTGTATATAACCATGTTATTAGCTGGTACCCCTGTATATAGCCATGTTATTAGCTGGTACCCATGTATATAACCATGTTATTAGCTGGTACCCCTGTATATAACCACGTTATTAGCTGGTACCCCTGCACATCAACTCAGTACTGGTACTCCCTGTATATAACCATGCTATTAGCTGGTACCCCTGCACATCGACTCAGTACTTGGTGCTCCCTGTATATAACCATGTTATTAGCTGGTACCCCTGTATATAACCATGTTATTAGCTGGTACCCCTGTAATAACCATGTTATTAGCTGGTACCCCTGCACATCGACTCAGTACTTGGTGCTCCCTGTATATAACCATGTTATTAGCTGGTACCCCTGTATATAACCATGTTATTAGCTGGTACCCCTGTATATAACCATGTTATTAGCTGGTACCCCTGCACATCGATTTGGTACTGGTGTTCCCTGTTGTCGTGACGTTGTATTTGTTAATTTGACGACTGCTGCTCTTCAAATGATTAACGTCTTGAATGTAGGGGGCAGTATTTTCGTTTTTGGCTAAAATACTCTCTCAGGCCCAGAAACTGGAATATGCATATAATTGTCAGATTATGATAGAAAACACTCTAGCGTTTCCAAAAATGTCAAAATATTGTCTGTGAGTATAACAGAACTGATATTGCAGGCGAAAACCTGAGGAAAATCAAACCAGGAAGTGATGTTTTTCCTGAAAGCTCTCTGTTCCATTGGATGCTTTGCCTCCATTTAAAGGGATATCAACCAGATTCCTTTTCCTATGGCCTCCTCAAGTTGTCAACAGTCTTTAGACATAGTTTCAGGATTTTATTTGAATAATGAGCGAGAAAGAACCCACTGCAGCACTGGGGCGGCAGGGTAGCCTAGTGGTTAGAGCGTTGGACTAGTAACCGGAAGGTTGCAAGTTCAAACCCCCGAGCTGACAAGGTACAAATCTGTCATTCTGCCTCTGCCTAACCCTAACCCAGTTAACCCACTGTTCCCAGGCCGTCATTGAAAATAAGAATTTGTTCTTAACTGACTTGCCTGGTTAAATAAAGGTTAAAAAAATAATAATAAAAAATAATAATAATAATTCCTCCACATACAACACCCGTTCTGCCAGTCACATTCTGTTTAAGGTCCCGAAAGCACACATGCCTGGGTCACTCGTCTTTTCAGTTCACTGCAACTAGCGAATGGAATGGAATGGAATGAGCTCCAAAAAACACTCAAACTGGACAGTTTTATCTCAATCCCTTCATTTAAAGACTCAATTATGGACACTCCTAACCACGCTGCTTTTTGGTCCACCTCTCTTTCCCCACAAGAAAACCATTACAGAAACTCAAGTGTTTTAGTACTATATCTCTTGACACAATGATGAAAATAATCATGGCCTCTAAACCCTCAAGCTGCATTGTTACGGCAAATGAGTGAGGCGCAGAGAGCAAAAGATGTGGGGAAAAAACACGCTTTAATGTCCAGGAAAAATAACATGAACAAAAGTAGGAAAACAAATGATCAGAAATATTAACGGACAGCGCGAAACCCAAAATACAAACAAAATACACTCAAACATAGAACAGACGAAAAAGCCCGCACGAAACAGAAGCGGGCTGAACAAACTATATATAACCCCCCCCTAACAACCAAACAAGAAACAGGTGATACCAATCAGACAAAACCAAAGGAACACAGAACAACGGATCGGTGATAGCTAGTAGACAGGCGACGGCGACCGCCGAGCGCCACCCGAACAAGAAGGGGAGTCACCTTCGGTAATATTCGTGACATGCATATAGGACCCTATTCCAACTAAACTACTGAAAGAGCTGCTACCTGTGCTTGGCCCTCCTATGTTGAACATAATAAACGGCTCTCTATCCACCGGATGTGTACCAAACTCACTAAAAGTGGCAGTAATAAAGCCTCTCTTGAAAAAGCCAAACCTTGACCCAGAAAATATAAAAAACTATCGGCCTATATCGAATTTTCCATTCCTCTCTAAAAATTTTGAAAAGGCTGTTTATCAGCAACTCACTGCCTTCCTGAAGCCAAACAATGTATACGAAATGCTTCAGTCTGGTTTCAGACCCCATCATAGCACTGAGACTGCACTTATGAAGGTGGTAAATTACCTTTTAATGGCATCAGACCGAGGCCCTGCATCTGCCCTCGTGCTCCTAGACCTTAGTGCTGCTTTTGATACCATCGATCACCACATTCCTTTGGAAAGATTGGATACCCAAATTGGTCGACATGAACAAGTTCTGGCCTGGTTTAGATCTTATCTCTCAGTTTGTCTCTGTGAATGGTTCATCCTCTTACAAATCAACTGTACATTTCGGTGTTCCGTTTTAGGACCACTATTGTTTCACTATATATTTTACCTCTTGGGGATGTCATTCGAAAACATGTTAACTTTCACTGCTATGCGGATGGCACACAGCTGTACATTTCAATGAAACATGGTGAAGCCCCAAAATTGCCCTTGCTAGAAGCCTGTGTTCCAGACATAAGGAAGTGGATGGCTACAAACGTTCTACTTTTAAACTCAGACAAAACAGAGATGCTTGTTATAGGTCCCAAGAAACAATGAAATCTTCTGTTGAATCTGACAATGAATCTTAATGGTTGTACAGTCATCTCAAATAAAACTGTGAAGGACCTCGGCGTTACTCTGGACCCTGATCTCTCTTTTGACGAACATATCAAGACGGTTTCAAGGGCAGCTTTGTTCCCTCTTCGTAAGATTGCAAAAATCTGAAACTTTTTGTCCAAATTCTTCCGTCAGTTCTTAACTTCGGTAAAGGGGGCAGCATTTTCACTTTTGGATAAATAGCGTGCCCAATTTCAACTTCCTGCTACTCATGCCAAGAATATAAGATATGCATATTATTAGCAGATTTTTTCCAGCTACGTAACATTGCAAAAATCAGAAACTGTCTGTCCAAAAATGATGCAGAAAAATTAATCCATGCTTTTGTTACTTCTAGGTTAGACTACTGCAATTCTCTACTTTCCGGCTACCCGGAAAAAGCACTAAATACATTTCAGTTAGTGCTAAATACGGCTGCTAGAATCCTGACTAGAACCAACAAATTTGATCATATTACTTCAGTGCTAGCCTCCCTACACTGACTTCATGTCAAGGCAAGGACTGATTTCAAGGTTTTACTGCTAACCTACAAAGCATTACATGGGCTTGCTCCTACCTATCTCTCGGATCTGGTCCTGCCATACATACCTACACGTACGCCATGGTCACAAGACATTGCTTGCTGTTTGCCTCCTAATTGTCCCTAGAATTTCTAAGCAAACAGCTGGAGGCTGGAGCTGTCTCAGGATGGTAAGTTGGTGGTTGAAGATATCACTCTAGTGGTGTGGGGGCTGTGCTTTGGCAAGGTGGGTAGGGTTATATCCTTCCTGTTTGGCCCTGTCCGAGGGTATCATTGGATGGGGCCACAGTGTCTCATGACCCCTCCTGTCTCAGCCTCCAGTATTTATGCTGCAGTAGTTTTTGTGTCGGGGGGCTAGGGTCAGTTTGTTATATCTGGAGTACTTCTCCTGTGTTATCCGGTGTCCTGTGTGAATTTAAGTATGCTCTTTCTAATTCTCTCTTTCTTTCTCTCTCTCGGAGGACCTGAGCCCTAGGACCATGCCTTAGGACTGCCTTGCATGATGACTCCTTGCTGTCCCCAGTCCACCTGGCCGTGCTGCTGCTCCAGTTTCAACTGTTCTGTCTGCGCCTATGGAATCCTGACCTGTTCACTTGACGTGCTACCTGTCCCAGACCTATTATTTGACCATGCTGGTCATTTATGAACATTTGAACATCTTGACCATGTTCTGTTATAATCTCCACCCGGCACAGCCAGAAGAGGACTGGCCACCCCTCATAACCTGGTTCCTCTCTAGGTTTCTTCCTAGGTTTTGGCCTTTCTAAGGAGTTTTTCCTAGCCAACGTGCTTCAACACCTGCATTGCTTGCTGTTTGGGGTTTTAGGCTGGGTTTCTGTACAGAACTTTGAGATAACAGTTGATGTACGAAGGGCTATATAAATAAATGTGATTTGATTAGACTCTTACTGACAGTTGTGGCTGCTTTGTGTGATGTATTGTTTTCTCTACCTTCTTGCCCTTTGTGCTGTTGTCTGTGCCCAATAATGTTTGTACCATGTTTTGTTTCTACCATGTTGTGTTGCTACCATGTTGTTGTCATGTTATGTTGCTAGCATGCTGTGTTGTCATGTTTATTTTTTACATTTTATTTCACCTTTATTTAACCAGGTAGGCTAGTTGAGAACAAGTTCTCATTTACAACAGCAACCTGGCCAAGATGAAGCAAAGCAGTGTGACACAAACAATAACACAGAGTTACACATGGAATTAAGTGTACAGTCAATAACACAATAGAAAAGAGAAAGTCTATATACAGTGTGTGCAAATGGCATGAGGAGGTAAGGCAATAAATAGGCCACAGTAGTGTCATGACGTTGGCCTGTGGGTAAGGTTTATGACCCCCCCATAAATACCCTTTTCCCTTCCCTCTCTCTTGACTCTACAGAGCCTTTGAATAGCCTTTGTTAAACAGAGAGTCTGGGAACATCAAACAAGTGGAGGGAAAGGAACCATATTTCAGTAATAGAACCAGTTGAAAATATGCATTGGTACTTGATTTGTTTGATCGTAGCTAGCTAGCTACATAGCCGTCTTTGTATCTAAGACAATTGTGTAGTCTAGAGCGATTTTCTAGGTTAGCTAGCCAGCTATTGTCGTTCTTTTGACGTAACGTAACGTAATCAACACTGCTAGCTAGCCAGCTAGCCCCCGAATAGCAGCACTGTAGAAACTATTACACTCGACGGAACGACTTGATTAGTGTAGTGTCAACAACGCAGCCACTGCCAGCTAGCCTACAAAGTCAATAACGCAGCCACTGCCAGCTAGCCTACTCCAGCAGTACTGTATCATTTCAATCATTTTAGTCAATAAGATTCTTGCTACGTAAGCTTAACTTTCTGAACATTCGAGACGTGTAGTCCACTTGTCATTCCAATCTCCTTTGCATTAGCGTAGCCTCTTCTGTAGCCTGTCAACTATGTGTCTATCTATCCCTGTTCTCTCCTCTCTGCACAGACCATACAAACGCTCCACACCGCGTGGCCGCAGCCACCCTAATCTGGTGGTCCCAGCGAGCACGACCCACGTGGAGTTCCAGGTCTCCGGTAGCCTCTGGAACTGCAGATCTGCGGCCAACAAGGCAGAGTTCATCTCAGCCTTTGCCTCCCTCCAGTCCCTCGACTTCTTGGCACTGACGGAAACATGGATCACCACAGATAACACTGCTACTCCTACTGCTCTCTCTTCGTCCGCCCACGTGTTCTCGCACACCCCGAGAGCTTCTGGTCAGCGGGGTGGTGGCACCGGGATCCTCATCTCTCCTAAGTGGTCATTCTCTCTTTCTCCCCTTACCCATCTGTCTATCGCCTCCTTTGAATTCCATGCTGTCACAGTTACCAGCCCTTTCAAGCTTAACATCCTTATCATTTATCGCCCTCCAGGTTCCCTCGGAGAGTTCATCAATGAGCTTGATGCCTTGATAAGCTCCTTTCCTGAGGACGGCTCACCTCTCACAGTCCTGGGCGACTTTAACCTCCCCACGTCTACCTTTGACTCATTCCTCTCTGCCTCCTTCTTTCCACTCCTCTCCTCTTTTGACCTCACCCTCTCACCTTCCCCCCCTACTCACAAGGCAGGCAATACGCTCGACCTCATCTTTACTAGATGCTGTTCTTCCACTAACCTCATTGCAACTCCCCTCCAAGTCTCCGACCACTACCTTGTATCCTTTTCCCTCTCGCTCTCATCCAACACTTCCCACACTGCCCCTACTCGGATGGTATCGCGCCGTCCCAACCTTCGCTCTCTCTCCCCCGCTACGCTCTCCTCTTCCATCCTATCATCTCTTCCCTCTGCTCATACCTTCTCCAACCTATCTCCTGATTCTGCCTCCTCAACCCTCCTCTCTTCCCTTTCTGCATCCTTTGACTCTCTATGTCCCCTATCCTCCAGGCCGGCTCGGTCCTCCCTCCCGCTCCGTGGCTCGACGACTCATTGCGAGCTCACAGAACAGTGCTCCGGGCAGCCGAGCGGAAATGGAGGAAAACTCCCCTCCCTGCGGACCTGGCATCCTTTCACTCCCTCCTCTCTACATTTTCCTCCTCTGTCTCTGCTGCTAAAGCCACTTTCTACCACTCTAAATTCCAAGCATCTGCCTCTAACCCTAGGAAGCTCTTTGCCACCTTCTCCTCCCTCCTGAATCCTCCTCCCCCTCCCCCCCCCTCCTCCCTCTCTGCAGATGACTTCGTCAACCATTTTGAAAAGAAGGTCAAACGACACCGCTGGTTCTGCTCACACTGCCCTACCCTGTGCTCTGACCTCTTTCTCCCCTCTCTCTCCAGATGAAATCTCGCTTCTTGTGACGGCCGGCCGCCCAACAACCTGCCCGCTTGACCCTATCCCCTCCTCTCTTCTCCAGACCATTTCCGGAGACCTCCTCCCTTACCTCACCTCGCTCATCAACTCATCCCTGACCGCTGGCTACGTCCCTTCCGTCTTCAAGAGAGCGAGAGTTGCACCCCTTCTGAAAAAACCTACACTCGATCCCTCCGATGTCAACAACTACAGACCAGTATCCCTTCTTTCTTTTCTCTCCAAAATTCTTGAACGTGCCGTCCTTGGCCAGCTCTCCCGCTATCTCTCTCAGAATGACCTTCTTGATCCAAATCAGTCAGGTTTCAAGACTAGTCATTCAACTGAGACTGCTCTTCTCTGTATCACGGAGGCGCTCCGCACTGCTAAAGCTAACTCTCTCTCCTCTGCTCTCATCCTTCTAGACCTATCGGCTGCCTTCGATACTGTGAACCATCAGATCCTCCTCTCCACCCTCTCCGAGTTGGGCATCTCCGGCGCGGCCCACGCTTGGATTGCGTCCTACCTGACAGGTCGCTCCTACCAGGTGGCGTGGCGAGAATCTGTCTCCTCGCCACGCGCTCTCACCACTGGTGTCCCCCAGGGCTCTGTTCTAGGCCCTCTCCTATTCTCGCTATACACCAAGTCACTTGGCTCTGTCATAACCTCACATGGTCTCTCCTATCATTGCTATGCAGACGACACACAATTAATCTTCTCCTTTCCCCTTCTGATGACCAGGTGGCGAATCGCATCTCTGCATGTCTGGCAGACATATCAGTGTGGATGACGGATCACCACCTCAAGCTGAACCTCGGCAAGACGGAGCTGCTCTTCCTCCCGGGGAAGGACTGCCCGTTCCATGATCTCGCCATCACGGTTGACAACTCCATTGTGTCCTCCTCCCAGAGCGCTAAGAACCTTGGCGTGATCCTGGACAACACCCTGTCGTTCTCAACTAACATCAAGGCGGTGGCCCGTTCCTGTAGGTTCATGCTCTACAACATCCGCAGAGTACGACCCTGCCTCACACAGGAAGCGGCGCAGGTCCTAATCCAGGTACTTGTCATCTCCCGTCTGGATTACTGCAACTCGCTGTTGGCTGGGCTCCCTGCCTGTGCCATTAAACCCTACAACTCATCCAGAACGCCGCAGCCCGTCTGGTGTTCAACCTTCCCAAGTTCTCTCACGTCACCCCGCTCCTCCGCTCTCTCCACTGGCTTCCAGTTGAAGCTCGCATCCGCTACAAGACCATGGTGCTTGCCTACGGAGCTGTGAGGGGAACGGCACCGCAGTACCTCCAGGCTCTGATCAGGCCCTACACCCAAACAAGGGCACTGCGTTCATCCACCTCTGGCCTGCTCGCCTCTCTACCACTGAGGAAGTACAGTTCCCGCTCAGCCCAGTCAAAACTGTTCGCTGCTCTGGCCCCCAATGGTGGAACAAACTCCCTCACGACGCCAGGACAGCGGAGTCAATCACCACCTTCCGGAGACACCTGAAACCCCACCTCTTCAAGGAATACCTAGGATAGGATAAAGTAATCCTTCTCACCCCCCCCCTTAAATGATTTAGATGCACTATTGTAAAGTGGCTGTTCCACTGGATGTCAGAAGGTGAATTCACCAATTTGTAAGTCGCTCTGGATAAGAGCGTCTGCTAAATGACTTAAATGTAAATGTAATGTAAATGAATATGATGTCAGTTCGGTTGTCATCTGAGACATGACTGATGACAGGACGACAGATTCACATGGAATTGTTGTGCAATTCAAATGTTTAAATATCATATTTTCATAAATAATTGTATATGTCATTTTAGCTTCTAAATGAGAGATTTGGGTTTTCATAAGATTTTATTTATTTTATCAGGTAAGTTGACTGAGAACACATTCTCATTTGCAGCAACTACCTGGGGAATAGTTACAGTGGAGAGGAGAGGGATGAATGAGCCAATTATAAACTGGGGATTATTAGGTGACCATGATGGTTTGAGGGCCAGATTGGGAATTTAGCCAGGACACCGGGGTTAACACCCCTACTCCTACGATAAGTGCCATGGGATCTTTAATGACCTCAGAGAGTCAGGACATCCATTTAATGCCCCATCTGAAAGAAGGCACCCGATACAGGGCAGTCCCCCCAATCACTGCCCTGGTGTATTGGGATATTTACTTAGACCAGAGGAAAGAGTGCCTCCTACTGGCCCTCCAACACCACTTCCAGCAGCATCTGGTCTCCCATCCAGGAACTGACCAGGATCAACCCTGCTTAGCTTCAGAAGCAGGCCAGCAGTGGTATGCAGGGTGGTATGCAGGGTGGTATGCTGCTGGCAAGTGGTATGCAGTGGTATGTTTGGCCCTGTCCGGGGGTGTCCTCGGATGGGGCCACAGTGTCTCCTGACCCCTCCTGTCTCAGCCTCCAGTATTTATGCTGCAGTAGTTTATGTGTCGGGGGGCTAGGGTCAGTTTGTTATATCTGGAGTACTTATTCTGTCCTATTCGGTGTCCTGTGTGAATCTAAGTGTGCGTTCTCTCATTCTCTCCTTCTCTCTATCGGAGGACCTGAGCCCTAGGACCATGCCCCAGGACTACCTGACATGATGACTCCTTGCTGTCCCCAGTCCACCTGGCCGTGCTGCTGCTCCAGTTTCAACTGTTCTGCCTTATTATTCGACCATGCTGGTCATTTATGAACATTTTAACATCTTGGCCATGTTCTGTTATAATCTCCACCCGGCACAGCCAGAAGAGGACTGGATACCCCACATAGCCTGGTTTCTTCCTAGGTTTTGGCCTTTCTAGGGAGTTTTTCCTAGCCACCGTGCTTCTACACCTGCATTGCTTGCTGTTTGGGGTTTTAGGCTGGGTTTCTGTACAGCACTTTAAAATATCAGCTGATGTACGAAGGGTTATATAAATAAATTTGATTTGATTTGATTTATGCAGGGTGGTATGCAGGTTAGGGCTCTGTTCAATCAGTGGCCCGCCCCTGTGAAGAGACATGGGTTATAAACTATGAAACACACCCTTCTCTCCCTCCACTATATAAGCCCTTGATGAAAATGTAACCTCCTGTTCCGGGTACATTAGGATGACGGTCCGATGTCAGAAGGGTTCAGATAATAAACTACAGAACGAAGCCAACCTCCGCGTGAGCTTTGGTTGCGAATGGTATGAACTTTGAACTCTTATTCGCTACAGAAGTGATACCTCCTCGCCGTTGAGTTAGCAGTGGCCGCTGTAAACGTGGGCTAGGAGAGGACAGACAGAGTATCCCGTCTACCACCCAACGATGACACTACAGCGTTTCCGTTCACCACCAGAGGCACTCTTCAAAGGACAAAGGACTCTTTTGTGCAACACGGCCATCCATCTACCACCAACCTATTGAAGCGCAGCTCAGAGTAAATATTTATTGCATTATATTTATTCCTTTTCCAAATGGGCGATAATTTAGAATGCATAGGATATTGTAATTACGATAGCACAGCTTCTCCCTTTGTTCCTCAGTCTTCCCGCTCTTTCACTCAAACCCAACCCACTTTTCTTTGTGTAACCAGCTGTCACATCTGCTTCGTCCGCTACGGACGTTTTCCTTTATGACATGATTTGTAATCAAGGTTTGATTCATTCTGTGTGTATGTAATTCTGTGTGATTAGTTAGGTATTTAGAAAATAAATAATTTAACCCAATTTTGTATTGCTGATTCAACTTGTTAGTCAGGGTTCGTGAAGATCTACAGATGAGACTGAAGTAAGGTGACGATTAATATTGACTGCTATTGATGTAAAATATTACTAGGTCTTTAAGAGTTTTTCATAATATAACTGCTCTATAAATATTATTTTGTGGTGCCCTGACTTTCTAGTTAATTACATTTAAATGATTAGCTCAATCAGATAATATTAATTACAGAGAAAGGATTTTATAGAATATCATGTCATATCACTTAATTAAACCAGAATAGCCAAAGACACGATAGTAGTGAAGTAATTACAATTTAGCTTGAGTGATAGATGTGCAGATGATGTGCAAGTAGAAATATTGGTGTGCAAAAGAGCAGAAAAGTAAATAAAAACAATATGGGGATGAGGTAAGTAGTTGGGTGGGCTATTTAGAATATGTGGACAACTATAAATACCTGGGTGTCTGGCTAGACTGTAAACTCTGCTTCCAGACTCATATGAAACATCTCCAATCCAAAATTGCATCTGGAATTGACTTCCTATTTCGCAACAAAGCCTCCTTCACTCACGCTGCCAAACAAACCCTCGTAAAACTGACCATCCTACCGATCCTCGAATTCTGTGATGTCATCTATAAAATAGCCTCCAACACTCTACTCAACAAACTGGATGCAGTCTATCACAGTGCCATTCATTTTGTCACCAAGCCCCATTTACCCTCCACCACTGCGACCTGTATGCTCTTGTCGTCTGGCCCTCGCTACTTATTCGACACCAGTCCCACTGGCTCCAGGTCATCAAGAAGTCTCTGCTAGGTAAAGCTCTGCCTTATCTCAGCTCACTGGCCACCATAACTACACCCACCCATACCACGTGCTCCAGCAGGTATATCTCACTGGTCATCTCCAAAGCCAACACCTTTGGCCAACTTTCCTTCCAGTTCTCTGCTGCCAATGACTGGAATGAATTGCAAAAAGCATCAGCTATCTGTGCAGCTTACCGATCGCTTCAGCTGTACACAGCCCATCTGTAAATTGCCCATCCAACTACCAACCTCATATTGTTTTATTTACTTTTTTGCTCTTTTGCACACCAGTATTTCCAGTATTTCTACTTGCACATCATAATCTGCACATGTATCTCTCCAGTGTTAACTTGCTAAATTGAAATTACTTCGCTACTATGGCCTATTTATTGCCTTACCTTCTTACTCCATTTGCACACACTGTATATAGACTTTTCTAGTGCGTAATTGACTGTACATTTGTTTATTCCATGTGTAACTCTGTGTTATTGTTTGTGTCGCACTGCTTTGCTTTATCTTGGCCAGGTCCCAGTTGTAAATGAGAACTTGTTCTCAACTGGCCTAACTGGTAAAAAATAAAGGTGAAATAAAATAAAATCTAAAATTAAAAAGTGGAGAGGAGAGGAGAAGATCACAGGGGGCTGGTGTATCGTACTGCTGCTCTTCTTGATCAGAACATATTATGCGGAGTGGAGGGGAGGGGAGGGGAGGAGAGGAGACGAGAAGAAAGGGGAGGAGAGGAGAGGAAAGGGGAGGAGAGGAGAGGAGAGGAAAGAGGAGGAGAGGAGAGGAAAGGGGAGGAGATCAGAGGGGGCTGGTGTATCAAACATACTGCTGCTCTTCTTGATCAGAATGTATTATGCAGAGGGCAGGGGAGGAAAGGGGAGGAGAGGAGAGGAAAGGGGAGTGTCACAGAGGACGTTGAAGGTGCTCTCCAAAGGATTGTGTTCCTTTTCAAAAACCTGTGTGTGTTAGCTGGGAGACAAAGAGCCAAAGGGAGACAGGTCAGGTTTCCACTGTGAGACAGGTAGCGACAGGGAGACAGGTCAGGTAGCAACTATAGACAGGTAACCACTGGGAGAATGATCAGGTAACAACTGTAGACAAGTAGCCACAGGGAGACAGGTAGCCACTGGGAGAAAGGTCAGGTAGACACACAGAGACAGGTAGCACCTGCAGAATGGTACCCAATTGGAGACAGGTCAGGTTTCCACTGTGAGACAGGTAGCCACAGGGAGACAGGTCAGGTAGAACCTGTGGACAAGTACATTTACATTTACATTTAAGTCATTTAGCAGACGCTCTTATCCAGAGCGACTTACAAAGTAGCCACAGCGAGACAGGTCAGGTAGCCACAGGGAGACAGGTAGCCACAGGGAAGCAGGTAGCCACAGGGAAACAGGTAGCCACAGGGAGACAGGTAGCCACAGGGAGACAGGTAGCCACAGGGAGACAGGTAGCCACAGGGA
>NW_027013448.1:0-16161 GCF_036934945.1 Oncorhynchus masou masou | reverse complement strand
AGCGCGTAGTGAGTGTAGCAAACCGAGGACAGATGATTTTCGCACGCCACGCACTTCAGCACTTGTCGGAAACCGCTCTGTGAGCTTGTGTGGGGACCTACCACTTCGCGGCTGAGCCGTTGTTGCTCCTAGACATTTCCACTTCACGACAACAGCACTTACAGTTGACCGGGGCAGTTCCCTGGCATGCTACGCACTTCAGCACTTGTTCGGGAACCGTTCCTGTGAGCTTGTGTGTGGCCTACCACTAGCGGCTGAGCCGTTGCTGCTCCTAGACATTTCCACTTCACGATAACAGCACTTACAGTTGACCGGCAGCGGTCTTGGCAGGGCAGTATTCTGACCAACTGACTTGCTGGAAAGATGGGCTTCATATGACGGAGTCATGTTGGAAAGTCACTGAGCTCTTCAGCAAGGGCCATTCTACTGCCAATGTCTGTCTATGGAGATTGCATGGTGGTGTGCTCGATTTTATACACCTGTCAGCAGCAGGATGTGGCTGAAATAGCCCGAGATCCACTCATTTTGAAGGGGTGTCCACCATACTTTTGTATGTTGTGTGTCACATTGAATTGATTTAAGACATGCCTATAGTTGGGTTTTAGTTTGACCCACAGAGATTTCGTCTCATCTGTTTTTTTGTCAGGAAGTAAACCCGAGCAACAGATGATGTACGCTGGAAACAAAAACTAACTGGTGCAAACTGTCCAGTTGACCAAAGGTTAGTGTTTTTAACCCGTTTCTGTCGTCTTTTGGAGCTCATTATTACCTGGATTTATCTGTATTTATTACTAGTTTATTACTGTTACTAGTTCATTGCTATTATGTGATTACATCCTACAATGTAGTACACTATTACGAGATTACATCCTACAGTGTAGTACACTATTACGTGATTACATCCTACAGTGTAGTACACTATTACGTGATTACATCCTACAGTCTAGTACACTATTATGTGATTACATCCTACAGTCTAGTACAATATTACGTGATTACATCCTACAGTGTAGTACTCTATTATGTCATTACATAAAATTGTCTCCAAGGTGTTGGCTTTATATCTTGTAAAAAAAAAAAAAAGTTTTTAAAAGAGGCGTTATCAGACTTCTACCAGCTCTTTGTCATTTCTTCCAGGTGTTTGAGATCAGAAACACGGAGGACCTGACAGAGGAATGGCTTAGAGAGAAGCTTGGCTTCTCCGGTTAACACAAGAACATTTTGGTTGTTATACTGTCACTGTAGGGGGAGAAAACAACACCGTTGCTTACATTTCCCTCTGTGTTGCTATTTATCTCCCCATACGATCTCCTCCTTCCCCCACAACGTCTCCTCCTTCCCCCACAATGTCTCCTCCTCCTTCCCCCACAACGTCTCCTACTTCCCCCAACAACGTCTCCTCCTTCCCCCACAATGTCTCCTCCTCCCTTCCTCCCCACAATGTCTCCTCCTTCCCCCCCAGCGCCTCCTCCTTCCCCCCCCACACCGCCTCCTCCTTCCCCCACCACAGCGCTCTCCTCCTGCCCCAACAACGTCTCCTCCTTCCCCCACACCCTCCTCCTTCCCCCACAACGTCTCTCCTTCCCCCACAACGCTCTCCCCCCACAACGTCCTCCTTCCCCAACAACGCCTCCTCCTTCCCCCACAACGCCTCCTCCTCCTTCCCCCAAAACCCTCCTCCTCCTTCCCCACAACGCCTCCTCCTTCCCCCACAACGTCCTCCTTCCCCAACAACGCCTCTCCTTCCCCCCACAACGCCTCCTCCTTCCCCACAACGCCTCCTTCTTCCCCAACAACGTCTCCTCCTGCCCCCATAACGCTCTCCTTCCCCCACAACGCTCCTCCTTCCCCCAACGTCTCTCCTTCCCCCAACAACGTCTCCTCCTTCCCCCCACAACGTCTCCTCCTTCCCCCACAACGTCTCTCCTTCCCCCCACAACGCCTCCTCCTTCCCCCACAACGTCCTCCTTCCCCCACAACGCCTCCTCCTTCCCCCACAAAGTCTCCTCCTTCCCCCAACAACGCCTCCTTCCCCCCACAACGTCTCCTCCTTCCCCCCACAACGTCTCCTCCTCCTTCCCCCAACAACTTCTCCTCCTCCTTCCCCCCAACGTCTCCTCCCCCAATAACGTCTCCTCCATCCCCCCACAATGTCTCCTCCTTCCCCCACAACGTCTCCTCCTTCCCCCACAACGTCTCCTCCTGCCCCCCACAACTCTCCTCCTCCTTCCCCCCACAACGTCTCCTCCTTCCCCAACAACGTCTCTCCTTCCCCAACAACGTCTCCTCCTTCCCCCCACAAGCGTCTCCTCCTTCCCCCAACAACGTCTCCCTCCTTCCCCAACAACGTCTCCTCCTTCCCCCACAAGCGTCCTCCTCCTGCCCCCCACAACGTCTCCTCCTTCCCCACAACGTCTCCTCCTTCCCCCAACAACGTCCCTCCTTCCCCCAGCAACGTCTCCTCCTTCCCCCACAACGCCTCCTCCTGCCCCCAACAACGCTCTCCTCCTTCCCCCCAACAAGCGCTCTCCTCCTGCCCCCACAACGCCTGCGCCCTGCCCCCCACAACGTCTCCTCCTTCCCCCAACAACTTCTCCTCCTCCCTTCCCCCACCAAGCGTCTCCTCCTTCCTTCCCCCACAACGCCTTCCTCCTTCCCCCAACAAGCGCGTCTCCTCCTTCCCCCACAACGCCTCCTCCTGCCCCCACAATGCTCTCCTTCCCCCACAACGTCTCCTCCTGCCCCCACAACGTCTCCTCCTTCCCCCAACAACGTCTCCTCCATCCCCCCACAACGTCTCCTCCTGCCCCCCACAACTTCTCCTCCTCCTTCCCCCACAACGTCTCCTCCTTCCCCCCAACAACGTCTCCTCCATCCCCCCACAACGCCTCCTGCCCCCCACAACTTCTCCTCCTCCATCCCCCCACAACGTCTCTCCTCCTGCCCCCACCAACTTCTCCTCCTCCTTCCCCCACAACGTCTCCTCCTTCCCCCCACAACGTCCTCCTCCTTCCCCCAACAACGCCTCCTCCTTCCCCCACAACGTCTCCTCCTTCCCCCAACAACGTCCTCCTTCCCCCACAACGCTCTCCTCCTGCCCCCAACGCCTCCTCCTTCCCCCACAACGCCTCCTCCTGCCCCCACCAGCGCCTCCTCCTTCCCCCAACAACGCCTCCTCCCATCCCCCCACAGCGCCTCCTCCCGCCCCCCACAGCTTCTCCTCCTCCCTTCCCCCCACAACGCCTCCTCCTTCCCCCAACAACGCCTCCTCCATCCCCCCCACAACGCCTCCTGCCTGCCCCCACAACTTCTCCTCCCTCCTTCCCCCCACAGCGCCTCCTCCTTCCCCCAACAACGCTCTCCTCCTTCCCCCAACAACGTCTCCTCCTGCCCCCACGCCTCCTCCTGCCCCCACAATGTCTCCTCCTTCCCCCTACAATGGCCCCTCCTTCCCCCAACAATGTCCGCCTCCTGCCCCCAACAACGCGTCTCCTCCTTCCCCCAACAACGCTCTCCTCCATCCCCCTACAACGTCTCCTCCTTCCCCAACAACGTCTCCTCCTTCCCCCACAACGACCTCCTCCTTCCCCCCAGCATCTCCTCCTTCCCCCACAACGCTCTCCTCCTTCCCCCAACAACGTCTCCTCCTTCCCCCAACAACGCCTCCTCCTTCCCCCACAACGTCTCCTCCTTCCCCCAACAACGTCTCCTCCTTCCCCCAACAACGTCTCCTCCTGCCCCAACAACGTCTCCTCCTTCCCCCACAACGTCTCCTCCTTCCCCCAACAACGTCTCCTCCTTCCCCCAACAACGTCTCCTCCTGCCCCCACAACGTCTCCTCCTTCCCCCAACAACGTCTCCTCCTTCCCCCAACAACGTCCTCCTCCTTCCCCCAACAAGCGTCTCCTCCTTCCCCCAACAACGTCTCCTCCTTCCCCAACAACTTCTCCTCCTCCTTCCCCCACAGCGTCTCCTCCTTCCCCCAACAACGTCTCCTCCTTCCCCCAACAACGTCTCCTCCTTCCCCCAACAACGTCTCCTCCTTCCCCCAACAACGTCTCCTTCTTCCCCAACAACCTCCTCCTCCTTCCCCCCACAACGTCTCCTCCTTCCCCCAACAACGTCTCCTCCTTCCCCCAACAACGTGTGCCAACTTCCTGAGTCTATATGAAATGGAACACTCCTACTGAGGCGGACATGTCGTTCCGTCGACTATACAAGCAAAACAAAGGGAATTGAAAAGGAGTTGTCATGGCGACAAATGTTTTAGATTTTGAGTTATGTTTGTTTATTACATAATTATGACTTGATTAGATTCTAAAAAAATTTGGGGGGTGTGGTCCTTTTTCCCCCCCATTTTTTTTCTTAATTTTTTCTACAATTAAAAGAAAAGTTTGGATAGTAGATGATTTTGGGGACCTGTTATTTTGATCAAGTCATAAAGATATTACTTGTGAGAGGATTGTGTGCATGTAGATAAAATATTTCTAACTAAAATCTACTTTTGATTCTTTCTGATATATTTTCAAGATGGAAGTGTCACCAGGCTCAAGCACTTTTGACAATCGTAGCCACACACGTTGAATTTGGATGTCAAATATATCTTTGATTATTTTGACTTAAGACATTTTCTCTTCCTGCTTGGAAATGTCAGTATAAAGACATTTTAAATGCATTCATTTTTCACGATATTACTTTTTTAAACGACAACCGTATGACAACAAATTATCATCTAAATTACAATGACAACAACATAAAAAAACGTTTAGAATATAATTCACAACCTGAGGCAGATTTTTCTTTCTGAAGTTTTGGGGGGAAAAGAGGTAAAGGAATTATGCATAGTTAATGCTCTTATTCACTAACTGACAAGGTCAAAATCTGTCGTTCTGCCCCTGAACAAGTCAGTTAACCCACTGTTCCCCATAAGGCAGTCTATTGAAAATAAAATTTGTTCTTAACTGACTGTTTAGAAATAAGGTAAAATAAATAAAATAATAACTATCAATTAAAAACGCTAGGAGCTAACAGTCCTCGAGAGTCACTGACAATTTGTGTGACATGAAGGACAGTTACATATCTCTGTTCATCTTTGTTTCAGAGGAGAGGTGATTCTTTAGTAATACTCTGCAGTGAGGTAATACAGTGCCTTGCGAAAGTATTAGGCCCCCTTGAACTTTTGCAACCATTTGCCACATTTCAGGCTTCAAACATAAAGATATAAACTGTATTTTTTTTGAAGAATCAACAATAAGTGGGACACAATCATGAAGTGGAATCGACATTTATTATATTTCAAACTTTTTTAACAAATCAAAAACTGAAAAATTGGGGCGTGCAAAATTATTCAGCCCCCTTAAGTTAATACTTTGTAGCGCCACCTTTTGCCTGCGCATTACAGCTGTAAGTCACTTCAGGGATGTCTCTATCAGTTTTGCACATCGAGAGACTGAAATTTTTCCCATTCCTCCTTGCAAAACAGCTCGAGCTCAGTGAGGTTGGATGGAGAGCATTTGTGAACAGCAGTTTTCAGTTTCTTTCCACAGATTCTCGATTGATTCCAGGTCTGGACTTTGACTTGGCCATTCTAACACCTGGATATGTTTATTTTTGAACCATTCCATTGTAGATTTTGCTTTATGTTTGGATTATGTCTTGCTGGAAGACAAATCTCCATCCCAGTCTCAGGTCTTTTGCAGACTCCATCAGGTTTTCTTCCAGAATGGTCTGTATTTGGCTCCATCCATCTTCCCATCAATTTTAACCATCTTCCCTGTCCCTGCTGAAGAAAAGCAGGCCCAAACCACTAATGCTGCCACCACCATGTTTGACAGTGGGGATGGTGTGGTCAAGTGATGGGCTGTGTTGCTTTTTACGCCAAACATGACGCTTTGCATTGTTGCCAAAAAGTTCAATTTTGGTTTCATCTGACCAGAGCACCTTCTTCCACATGTTTGGTGTGTCTCCCAGGTGGCTTGGGCAAACTTTAAACGACACTTTTTATGGATATCTTTAAGGAAATGGCTTTCTTCTTGCCACTCTTCCACAAAGGCCAGATTTGTGCAATATACGACTGATTGTTGTCCTATGGACAGAGTCTCCCACCTCAGCTGTCGATCTCTGCAGTTCATCAGAGTGATCATGGGCCACTTGGCTGCATCTCTTGATCAGTCTTCCTTGTATGAGCTGGGAAAGTTTAGAGGGACGGCCAGGTCTTGGTAGATTTTCAGTGGTCTGATTCCTTCATTTCAATATTATCGCTTGCACAGTGCTCCTTGGATGTTTAAAGCTTGTGGTGTCAGGACCCGGTTTCGAACCTGTCTCCGGAGGAGAAACAGTCACTTAACCAACTGAGCCACGAATAGACAGCAGAACCCAGAAGATGAGGCAGACACAGCAGTACTTAAGACGGTGTATTTAATAAAGAAAAAAATCCTAAAATGCAAAAAATGGCAAATCCAAAAGGTGGTAGGAAAAACACAAAAAGACCTCAAAAGAAACTCACCAAAAATAAACAAAAACAAAAAAAAACAGAATACCACAAGAACTTCCACCCGGAATCGACAAGAGTACACAGAACACTAGGCAGGGTGCTAACATACAAACACAGAGCACAGAACTGAGGGAAACAAAGGGTTTAAATACAATTAGTGGGGAAACGACACAGGTGCAAAATAATAATGGGGATCAAGGGAAAAACATAGGGACAAAAAAGCACAATGGGGACATCTACTGACCAAAACCCGGAACAACCCTGGCCAAATCCTGACAGAATCCCCCTAGGAACGGCTCCTGACGTTCCTACCAGCCTTTAGGGTGGAGGGCCCTGAACTGACGAATGAGGTCAGGGTCCAGATGTCTTTGGCAGGAACCCAGAGCGCCTCCTCAGGACCGTAGCTCTTCCCAGTCCACCAGATACTGCCAGGACCCGGCACCCGAATCCAGTATCCGGTGGACGCATAAGCCGGCTGGCCTCCAAATGACACGAGGCGGAGGGGGAGGTCTGTCTGCCGACAAGGGGAGAAAAAACAACAGGTTTTAACAATGACACATGAAATGTGGGATTAATCTTAAGGGATCTGGGTAAGTGTAGGCAATAAGAAACTGGGTTAACTCTCCTGGCAACCTTGAAGGGACCGATGTATTTTTGGGACAGCTTGCGAGACTCCACCCGTAGAGGTAAGTCTCTTGTGGAAAGCCAGACTCTCTGGCCGGGGCGCAGGGTAGGCCCGGGACGGCGACGCTCTGTTGGCTTGTTGTTGATACCTCTGTGAGGAACGCATCAGATTAAGACGGGTCTTCCTCCACATAAGCCGACAGCGTCTGACGAACCTCAAGGCTGAAGGCACTCTGACTTCTGCCTCCTGGTCCGGGAACAATGGAGGAGCATAGCCAAACTGACACTGCAAGGGACATACCAGTGGAGGAGGAGCGCAAGGTGTTGTGCGCGTATTCGCCCAAACAATAAAGGATGACCATGTGGACGGGTTGTCACGAGTCATACATCGGAGGGTGGTTTCCAGCTCTTGATTCATCCTCTCTGTTTGGCCGTTGACTTCGGATGGTACCCTGAAGATAGACTGGCAGAAGCCCCCATGAGTTGGCAGAAGGCCTTCCAAACCTTGAGGCGAACTGGGGACCTCTGTCAGAAACCACATCTTGAGGAATGCCGAAGACTCGGAACACATGATTAATTACCAACTCAGCCGTTTCCTTGGCAGAAGGTAACTTAGTCAGAGGGACGAACCTGGCCGCTTGAAAACCTGTCGATTATGACTAGGATAGTAGTATTGCCATGGGATGGAGGAAGTCCAGTAATAAAGTCCAATGAGACATGGGACCAGGGTCTGTGGGGAACAGGTAAAGGGTGAAGGAGTCCTGAGGGCGGAGGTGAGAAGATTTGCCCTGGCAGCACACGGGGCAGGCATTGACGAAAAGTGGCAACGTTTTCTTATGGTAGGCCACCAGAACTTACGCTGGATGAACCTCCAAGGTGCGACCTACGCCCGGATGACAGGTGAGGCGCAGAGGAGTGCCCCCACAGAAGGACCTGAGTCCTCACTGCCTTGGGGACAAAACAACCGATTGGCAGGGCCTTTTTAGGGTCCGGTTCGCTAGCTTGAGCACGCCTCACGGTATCCTCAACTTGCCACGAGATCGGAGCCACAATCTTAGCAGCAGGAAGGACAGGCATGTCCGTGTCATCTCGAATGGCAGGAGCGTAGACTCGGGACAGGGCATCCGGTTTGAGATTCTTCGACCCGGGCCGATAGGTGAGGATAAACTGGAATCGATTGAAGAAAAGAGACCATCTAGCTTGTCTAGAGTTCAATCGCTTCGCCTGCTGGATATACTCCAGATTTTTGTGGTCCGTAAGCACTTGAAACGGGTGAGAAGCCCTCGAGCCAGTGTTCCATTCCTTCAATGCCATCTTAACTGGGCTAGGAGTTCACGATCCCCACATCGTAGTTCCTCTCAGTCGGGGTAAGCCGGTGTGAGAAGAAAGCGCACGGATGAAGCTTCTTGTCTTCACCCCCTCTGAGACAGGACAGCTCCAACACCAACCTTTGATGCGTCTACCTCCACCACAAAATGGTTCATCCGTAGTCGGTAGTATCAGGATGGGAGCAGAGAGGACGCGCTGCTTGAGTCCTTGGAAGGCCGCCTCAGCTTCTCTTCCCCACAAAACCTTGCATTGCCACCTTGGTTAAAGCTGAGAGAGGAGCTGCCACCAAACTGAAGTTCTTGATGAACTTGCGGTAAAAGTTTGTGAAGCCCAGGAAACGCTGAACATCCTTAACGGATTTGGGGGTGGGCCAATCCGCTACCGCCCCCTACCTTCCTAGGGTCCATTTGGACTCGACTGGTTCCACTACAAATCCCAGGAATTGTACTCGGGATGAATGGAATTCACATTTTTCCGGCTTAACGTACAGATGGCTGTCCAGGAGGCGTTTGAGTACTTGTCTGACATGCTTAGTGTGTTCTTGAAGGAGCTGAAAAGATGAGGATGTCATCCAAGTAAAACGAACACAAATATGTTAAGCATATCCCTAAGCACATCGTTTATGAGCGCTGGAACACCGCTGGGCGTTGGTCAGGCCGAAGGGTCAAAAGTATTCATAGTGACCAGTAGGCGAAGTTGAAAGCGGCTCCTCCACTACCACCAGGTCTGATCCGCACAAGATGGTATGCTCCGCAGGTCAGCTTAGTGAAAACAACTGCTTCCTGGAGTAGCCTGAAGGCTGTGGCCATAAGGGGTAGCGGGTAACGGTTACGGACGGTTATGTCATTGAGTCCCCGGTAGTCGATGCAAGGACGTAATCCACCATCTTTCTTGGCCACAAAGAAAAACCCTGCTCCCGCCGGGGAGGTTGATGGACGACACTGTCGGAGATGTCCTTAGGAATCAGCAGCAGCTCTGCCTGGGTGGAGATAGGGTGAGATCCGACCCTGGGGGCAAGTGCCCGGAAACAGCTGATGGGGTGAATTGGGAAGATCTATGGGTGCAGAAGAGGCCTCTGTTTCCAAACACTGGTTTGAGGTCATGCACTTGGAACCGCTGGTCGATGGATCTAGCACCTTCCGGAGAACCTGGGAATTCCTGGGTGTACAAGTAGCTTGGCACGAGGACCTCATCACGAGAGGCCGGACCGCCGAGTGAGGCTAGGCTGTGAATGTCAGGGGAATTCGGTGCAGACGAGAGGGAACTCGAACAGGAGATCAAATGAAAGTTCATAATTCCTATGTTGAAACTGAAAGTCTCAACAGGTAGGACAAAGGAGGAGGTCCAGATCTCAAAGGGCTTCCTGATCCAATGTAGTAACCTCATGGGGTCACTTAGAAGTTCAGAGGAACGCCATTTCTCCTTCTACCAGACACCATCCATGAAGTTACCTCACGGCTCAGAGTCTACCAAGGCTTGAAGAGTGAAACTTTGGTTGTCCCAGGAGAGGTGACTGGAATAAGCAGACGGAGTTGGACGGATGGGAGGAGGTTATGTTCCCGTTACAGTTCCCCGGTCTGTACGGGACAGAGCGCTTCCTGGAGCCGGGACACGGGAACGAATGATCCAGTTTGCCTGGCTGAGTCAGACAGCGCGCTCCTCATCCGCGTCTCTCAGCCTGGGAGAGGAACTAATCTGCATAGGTTCAGTGGAGCCATTGTGCGATGATAAAGGTGGGGACTCGGAGCTGGGACTGATAGGGGCTAGAGGTCTACGGTTGAGTTCTCTCTCTCTCAGACGCTGGTCAATGCGTGAGGCCAACTTGATCAGGGACTCGAGATTGTCCGGTGGTTCCCGAGTGGCCAGTTCATCTTGGATAGTGTCGGAAAGGCCTTTCAGAAAGCACACCGTGAGCGCTCGTTGTTCCAGCCACTCGCTGCTGCCACCGTGCGGAACTGGATGGCATAGTCCGTCACGCTGCGCCAACCTTGATGGAGAGTCAGGAGCTGTTTGGCTGAGTCAGAACCACTGCTTGGGCCTTGAAACACTCGTTTGAATTCCTCAGCAAAGGCAGAGTAGCTGGCACAGCAGGAACTATGGGCATCCCACACAGCAGTAGCCCAGGCCAGGGCTTTTTCCGACAGCAGGGTGATGATATATGCGATCTTAGACCGGTCGGTGGGAAACGACGAGGGTTGCAGCTCAAAGGAGAGAGAACATTGGGTGAGCCTTTACAAGCACTTGGATCACCTGAGAACCGTTGGGGAAGTGGAAGACGAGGTTGCCAACCAGGGGGTTAACTGCCATGGAGTGCATTGAACCTGGTACTGGGACGGAAACTGTTGCCGGGGTAAGTCGATCAGATATTTGCTTAATGGAAGTCAGCATCTCCGACAGAAGATGAGAATGTCTAGCCATTAAGGCCTCTTGCTGAACCAGGGCGGCTTCGTGGCGTTGGACAGTCTCCTGGTGGTGGGACAGCGTGGCAAAAGGTCCTGGGAACTGGCTGCCTCTGGGTTCATTTTTGGCTCTGTGTTTCTGTCAGGACCCGGTTTCGAACCTGGGTCTCCGGAGTGAGAAACAGTCACTTAACCAACTGAGCCACGAATAGACAGCAGAACCCAGAAGATGAGGCAGACACAGCAGTACTTAAGACGGTGTATTTAATAAAGAAAAATCCTAAAATGCAAAAAATGGCAAATCCAGGTGGTAGGAAAAACACAAAAAGACCTCAAAAGAAACTCACCAAAAAATAAACAAAAACAAAAAACAGAATACCACAAGAACTTCACCCGGAATCGACAAGAGTACACAGAACACTAGGGCAGGGTGCTAACATACAAACACAGAGCACAGAACTGAGGGAAACAAAGGGTTTAAATACAATCAGGGGAAACGAGACACAGGTGCAAATAATAATGGGGATCAAGGGAAAAACATAGGGACAAAAAGCACAATGGGGACATCTACTGACCAAAACCCGGAACAACCCTGGCCAAATCCTAACACTTACAGAATCTTTTTATCCAAATCCGGCTTTAAACTTCTTCACAACAGTATCTCGGACCTGCCTGGTGTGTTCCTTGTTCTTCATGATGCTCTCTGCGCTTCTAACGGACCTCTGAGACTATCACAGTGCAGGTGCATTTATACGGAGACTTGATTACACACAGGTGGATTGTATTTATCATCATTAGTCATTTAGGTCAACATTGGATCATTCAGAGATCCTCACTGAACTTCTGGAGAGAGTTTGCTGCACTGAAAGTAAAGGGGCTGAATAATTTTGCACGCCCAATTTTCAGTTTTTGATTTGTTAAAAAAGTTTGAAATATCCAATAAATGTCGTTCCACTTCATGATTGTGTCCCACTTGTTGTTGATTCTTCACAAAAAAATACAGTTTTATATCTTTATGTTTGAAGCCTGAAATGTGGCAAAGGTCGCAAAGTTCAAGGGGGCCGAATACTTTCGCAAGGCACTGCTTATCTGTGTCCAAAATGGCACCTTATTCCCTACATACTGTTCACTGCCTATGGGTCCCTCAGAAGGAGAAGAGACGGGTCTCTGAAGGAAGAGGAGGGATGAGTCCTCTGAAGGAGAGAGGAGAGGACGGGTCCTCTGAAGGAGAGAGGGAGAGGGCGGGTCCTCCTGAAGGGAGACAAGGAGAGGATGGGTCCTCTGAAGGAGAGAGGAGAGGATGGGTCCTCTGAAGGAGAGAGAGGAGAGGATGGGTACTCCTGAAGGAGACAGGAGAGGATGGGTCCTCTGAAGGAGAGAGGGAGAGGATGGGTCCTCCTGAAGGAGAGAGGAGAGGATGGGTCCTCTGAAGGAGAGAGGAGAGGATGGGTCCTCTGAAGGAGAGAGGAGAGGATGGGTCCTCTGAAGGAGAGAGGAGATGGTCCTCTGAAGGAGACAGGAGGATGGGTCTGAAGGAGAGGGAGGGATGGGTCCTCTGAAGGAGAGAGGAGAGGATGGGTCCTCTGAAGGAGAGAGGAGAGGATGGGTCCTCTGAAGGAGAGAGGGAGAGGATGGGTCCTCTGAAGGAGAGGGAGAGGATGGGTCCTCTGAAGGAGAGAGGAGAGGATGGGTCCTCTGAAGGAGACGAGGAGAGGATGGGTCCTCTGAAGGAGACAGGAGAGGATGGGTCCTCTGAAGGAGAGAGGAGAGATGGGTCCTCTGGAGACAGGAGGATGGGTCCTCTAGGAGGAGGAGAGGATGGGTACTCTGAAGGAGACAGGAGAGGATGGGTCCTCTGAAGGAGAGAGGAGAGGATGGGTCCTCTGAAGGAGACAGGAGAGGATGGGTCCTCTGAAGGGGAGGATCGTCTCTGAAGGAGAGGATGGGTCCTCTGAAGGAGAGAGGAGAGGATGGGTCCTCTGAAGGAGACAGGAGAGGATGGGTCCTCTGAAGGAGAGGGAGAGGATGGGTCCTCTGAAGGAGAGAGGAGAGGATGGGTCCTCTGAAGGAGACAGGAGAGGATGGGTCCTCTGAAGGAGACAGGAGAGGATGGGTCCTCTCTGAAGGAGAGGAGAGAGACGGGTCCTCTGAAGGAGACAGGAGAGGATGGGTCCTCTGAAGGAAGAGAGGACGGGTCCTCTGAAGGAAGAGGAAGGAGGATGAGGTCCTCTGAAGGAGAGAGGAGAGGACGGGTCCTCTGAAGGAGAAGGAGAGGATGGGTCCTCTGAAGGAGAGAGGAGAGGACGGGTCCTCTGAAGGAGAGAGGAGAGGATGGGTCCTCTGAAGGAGCCAGGAGAGGATGGGTCCTCTGAAGGAGAGAGGAGAGGATGGGTCCTCTGAAGGAGAGAGAGAGATGGGTCCTCTGAAGGAGAGAGAGAGGATGGGTCCTCTGAAGGAGAGTGGAGAGGATGGGTCCTCTGAAGGAGGAGAATAAAGATGAAATGTCAAATCAAAGGTCAAATTCTGATGAACTGTATATTGATTCAGTGACACAGAAAAGTCAGACATCACAAACAGAGTAAGCCTGACATTGAGATAGGAGCACAGAGCTCAAGTTCAAACAAGTCACAGGTAAAACATTATTTCTCCGAATGAGTACCACAGCTGAAATCGGAGCCAGGGGCAGACTGACTGGTTAGGGTGATGAATCGGAGCCAGGGGCAGACTGACTGGTTAGGGTGGTGAATCGGAACCAGGGGCAGACTGACTGGCTAGAGTGGTGAATCGGAGCCAGGAGCAGACTGATTGGTTAGGGTGGTGAATCGGAACCAGGGGCAGACTGATTGGTTAGGGTGGTGAATCGGAGCCAGGGACAGACTGATTGGTTAGGGTGGTGAATCGGAGCCAGGGGCAGACTGACTGGTTAGGGTGGTGAATCGGAGCCAGGGGCAGACTGACTGGTTAGGGTGGTGAATCGGAGCCAGGGGCAGACTGACTGGTTAGGGTGGTGAATCGGAGCCAGGGGCAGACTGACTGGTTAGGGTGGTGAATCGGAACCAGGGGCAGACTGACTGGCTAGGGTGGTGAATCGGAGCCAGGGGCAGAATTTGTTAGGGTGGTGAATCGGAGCCAGGGGCAGACTGATTGGTTAGGGTGGTGAATCGGAGCCAGGGGCAGACTGATTGGTTAGGGTGGTGAATCGGAGCCAGGGGCAGCTGACTGGTTAGGGTGGTGAATCGGAGCTGGGGCAGACCGACTGGTTAGGGTGGTGAATCGGAGCCAGGGGCAGACTGATCGGTTAGTGGCGGTGAATCGGAGCCAGTGCAGACCTGATCTGGCTAGGTGGTGGCACCGGATGCCGGGTGCAGACTGGACTGGCTGAGGGGGCAGAACCGGAGCCAGGGCAGACTGACTGGTTAGGGTGGTGAATCGGAGCCAGGGGCAGACTGACTGGTTAGGGTGGTGAATCAGAGCCAGGGGCAGACTGACTGGTTAGGGTGGTGAACAGCTCACAGTAAAAGACACATACATGTAACAAGGGAAGTGACACGATGGACTTTTTATATTGACACTGGATCACGTGCAGTGCTACGTTGTAAAGCATGTTTAAAGACGGACCTCATCAGGCTAGTGTTATCAGGGACCTCATCGGTGGAGAATGGACCTCATCAGGCTAGTGTTATCAGGGACCTCATCGGTGGAGACGGAGAATGGACCTCATCAGGCTAGTGCTATTGGAGACCCCATCGCTGGTGGAGAATGGACCTACAGGCTAGTGTTATCGGGGACCTCATCGGTGGAGAATGGACCTCATCAGGCTAGTGTTATCAGGGACCTCATCGGTGGAGACGGAGAATGGACCTCATCAGGCTAGTGTTATCAGAGACCTCATCGCTGGAGACGGAGAATGGACCTCATCAGGCTAGTGTTATCAGAGACCTCATCGGTGGAGAATGGACCTCATCAGGCTAGTGTTATCAGGGACCTCATCGTTGGAGACGGAGAATGGACCTCATCAGGCTAGTGTTATCAGGGACCTCATCGTGGGTGGAGAATGGACCTCATCAGGCTAGTGTTATCAGGGACCTCATGCGGTGGAGAATGGACCTCATCAGGCTAGTGTTATCAGGGACCTCATCGGTGGGACGGAGAATGGACCTCATCAGGCTAGTGTTATCAGGGACCTCATCGGTGGAGAATGGACCTCATCAGGCTAGTGTTATCAGGGACCTCATCGGTGGGACGGAGAATGGACCTCATCAGGCTAGTGTTATCAGGGACCTCATCGGTGGAGAATGGACCTCATCAGGCTAGTGTTATCAGGACCTCATCGGTGGAGAATGGACCTCATCAGGCTAGTGTTATCAGGGACCTCATCGGTGGAGAATGGACCTCATCAGGCTAGTGTTATCAGGGACCTCATCGGTCATGCGGTGGAGAATGGACCTCATCAGGCTAGTGTTATCAGGGACCTCATCGGTGGAGAATGGACCTCATCAGGCTAGTGTTATCAGGGACCTCATCGGTGGAGACGGAGAATGGACCTCATCAGGCTAGTGTTATCAGAGACCTCATCGGTGGAGAATGGACCTCATCAGGCTAGTGTTATCAGGGACCTCATCGGTGGAGGAATGGACCTCATCAGGCTAGTGTTATCAGGGACCTCATGTGGAGATGGAGAATGGACCTCATCAGGCTAGTGTTATCAGGGACCTCATCGTTGGAGACGGAGAATGGACCTCATCAGGCTAGTGTTATCAGAGACCTCATCGCTGGAGACGGAGAATGGACCTCATCAGGCTAGTGTTATCAGAGACCTCATCGCTGGAGACGGAGAATGGACCTCATCAGGCTAGGTGCTGCACAGACCCCGTCGACTGGAGACCTGGAGAATGGACCCTCATCAGGCTAGTGTGATCAGGGACCCCTACTCGCTGGAGAACGGACCTCATCAGGCTATGTTATCAGGGACTCCCATCAGGCTGGAGGGTGACAGACTTGTGATTTGAGACCTAGAAATGGACCCTATCAGGCTAGGTGACAGGGACCCCTACTGTGGAGAATGGACCTCATCAGGCTATGTTATCAGGGACTCCCATCGGTGGAGAATGGACCTCATCAGGCTAGTGTTATCAGGACCTCATCGGTGGAGAATGACCATAGGCACAGGACTCACCTGGAGAATGGACCTCATCAGGCCAGTGTTATCAGGACCCCACGGGTGGAGAATGGACCTCATCAGGCTAGTGTTATCAGGGACTAGCATCGGTGGAGAATGGACCCCATCGGGCTAGTGTTATCAGGACCCCATCGGTG
>NW_027013447.1:7500-16164 GCF_036934945.1 Oncorhynchus masou masou | reverse complement strand
GTTAGCTAGCCAGCTATTGTCGTTCTTTTAACGTAACGTAACGTAATCAACACTGCTAGCTAGCCAGCTAGCCCCCTGAATAGCAGCACTGTAGAAACTATTACACTCAATGGAACGACTTGATTAGTGTAGTGTCAACAACGCAGCCACTGCCAGCTAGCCTACAAAGTCAACAACGCAGCCACTGCCAGCTAGCCTACTCCAGCAGTACTGTATCATTTCAATCATTTTAGTCAATAAGATTCTTGCTACGTAAGCTTAACTTTCTGAACATTCGAGACGTGTAATCCACTTGTCATTCCAATCTCCTTTGCATTAGCGTAGCCTCTTCTGTAGCCTGTCAACTATGTGTCTATCTATCCCTGTTCTCTCCCTCTGCACAGACCATACAAACGCTCCACACCGCGTGGCCGCGGCCACCCTAATCTGGTGGTCCCAGCGCGCACGACTCCACGTGGAGTTCCAGGTCTCCGGTAGCCTCTGGAACTGCCGATCTGCGGCCAACAAGGCAGAGTTCATTCAGCCTATGCCTCCCTCCAGTTCCTCGACTTCTGGCACTGACGGAAACATGGATCACCACAGATAACACTGCTACTCCTACTGCTCTCTTCGTCCGCCCACGTGTTCTCGCACACCCCGAGAGCTTCTGGTCAGCGGGGTGGTGGCACCGGGATCCTCATCTCTCCCAAGTGGTCATTCTCTCTTTCTCCCCTTACCCATATGTCTATCGCCTCCTTTGAATTCCATGCTGTCACAGTTACCAGCCCTTTCAAGCTTAACATCCTTATCATTTATCGCCCTCCAGGTTCCCTCGGAGAGTTCATCAATGAGCTTGATGCCTTGATAAGCTCCTTTCTGAGGACAGCTCACCTCTCACAGTCCTGGGCGACTTTAACCTCCCCACGTCTACCTTTGACTCATTCCTCTCTGCCTCCTTCTTTCCACTCCTCTCCTCTTTTGACCTCACCCTCTCACCTTCCCCCTACTCACAAGGCAGGCAATACGCTCGACCTCATCTTTAATAGATGCTGTTCTTCCACTAACCTCATTGCAACTCCTCCAAGTCTCCGACCACTACCTTGTATCCTTTTCCCTCTCGCTCTCATCCAACACTTCCCACACTGCCCCTACTCGGATGGTATCGCGCCGTCCCAACCTTCGCTCTCTCTCCCCCGCTACTCTCTCCTCTTCCATCCTATCATCTCTTCCCTCTGCTCAAACCTTCTCCAACCTATCTCCTGATTCTGCCTCCTCAACCCTCCTCTCTTCCCTTTCTGCATCCGTTGACTCTCTATGTCCCTATCCTCCAGGCCGGCTCGGTCCTCCCCTCCCGCTCCGTGGCTCGGACGACTCATTGCGAGCTCACAGAACAGGGCTCCAGGCAGCCGGCGGCGGAAATGGAGGAAAACTCGCCTCCTGCGGACCTGGCATCCTTTCACTCCCTCCTCTCTACATTTTCCTCCTCTGTCTCTGCTGCTAAAGCCACTTTCTACCACTCTAAATTCCAAGCATCTGCCTCTAACCCTAGGAAGCTCTTTGCCAACTTCTCCTCCCTCCTGAATCCTCCTTCCCCTCCCCCTCCTCCCTCTCTGCAGATGACTTCGTCAACCATTTTGAAAAGAAGGTCGACGACATCCGATCCTCGTTTGCTAAGTCAAACGACACCGCTGGTTCTGCTCACACTGCCCTACCCTGTGCTCTGACCTCTTTCTCCCTCTCTCTCCAGATGAAATCTCGCTTCTTGTGACGGCCGGCCGCCCAACAACCTGCCCGCTTGACCCTATCCCCTCCTCTCTTCTCCAGACCATTTCCGGAGACCTTCTCCCTTACCTCACCTCGCTCATCAACTCATCCCTGACCGCTGGCTACGTCCCTTCCGTCTTCAAGAGAGCGAGAGTTGCACCCCTTCTAAAAAAACCTACACTCGATCCCTCCAATGTCAACAACTACAGACCAGTATCCCTTCTTTCTTTTCTCTCCAAACTCTTGAACGTGCCGTCCTTGGCCAGCTCTCCCGCTATCTCTCTCAGAATGACCTTCTTGATCCAAATCAGTCAGGTTTCAAGACTAGTCATTCAACTGAGACTGCTCTCTCTGTATCACGAGGCGCTCCACTGCTAAAGCTAACTCTCTCTCCTCTGCTCTCATCCTTCTAGACCTATCGGCTGCCTTCGATACTGTGAACCATCAGATCCTCCTCTCCACCCTCTCCGAAGTTGGGCATCTCGGCGCGGCCCACGCTTGGATTTGCGTCTACCTGGACAGGTCGCTCCCTACCAGGTGGCGCGGCGAGAATCTGTCTCCTCACCACGCGCTCTCACCACTGGTGTCCCCCAGGTGGCTCTGTTCTAGGCCTCTCCTATTCTCGCTATACACCAAGTCACTTGGCTCTGTCATAACCTCACATGGTCTCTCCTATCATTGCTATGCAGACGACACACAATTAATCTTCTCCTTTCCCCCTTCTGATGACCAGGTGGCGAATCGCATCAGACATATCAGTGTGGATGACGGATCACCACCTCAAGCTGAACCTCGGCAAGACGGAGCTGCTCTTCCTCCCGGGGAAGGACTGCCCGTTCCATGATCTCGCCATCACGGTTGACAACTCCATTGTGTCCTCCTCCCAGAGCGCTAAGAACCTTGGCGTGATCCTGGACAACACCCTGTCGTTCTCAACTAACATCAAGGCGGTGGCCCGTTCCTGTAGGTTCATGCTCTACAACATCCGCAGAGTACGACCCTGCCTCACACAGGAAGCGGCGCAGGTCCTAATCCAGGCACTTGTCATCTCCCGTCTGGATTACTGCACTCGCTGTTGGCTGGGCTCCCTGCCTGTGCCATTAAACCCTACAACTCATCCAGAACGCCGCAGCCCGTCTGGTGTTCAACCTTCCCAAGTTCTCTCACGTCACCCCGCTCCCTCCGCTCTCTCCACTGGCTTCCAGTTGAAGCTCGCATCCGCAACAAGACAATGGTGCTTGCCTACGGAGCTGTGAGGGGAACGGCACCGCAGTACCTCCAGGCTCTGATCAGGCCCTACACCCAAACAAGGGCACTGCGTTCATCCACCTCTGGCCTGCTCGCCCCTACCACTGAGGAAGTACAGTTCCCGCTCAGCCCAGTCAAAACTGTTCGCTGCTCTGGCCCCCCAATGGTGGAACAAACTCCCTCCATGACGCCAGGACAGCGGAGTCAATCACCACCTTCCGGAGACACCTGAAACCCCATCTTTAAGGAATACCTAGGATAGGATAAAGTAATCCTCCTCACCCCCCTCCCTTAAATGATTTAGATGCACTATTGTAAAGTGGCTGTTCCACTGGATGTCATAAGGTGAATTCACCAATTTGTAAGTCGCTCTGGATAAGAGCGTCTGCCAAATGACTTAAATGTAAATGTAAAAAATGTAGAAAAGGGAATGTAATTGACCCTTCTAATAGTGTTTAATGTGTTGTGTTGTGTGTGTACACTGACTACTTCCTGCTGATTTCTTGCCAGGTCACAATCGGGGAAAAAGAAGAGGTTTCTAACCTCAAGGCTATTTTCCTGGTTAAATAACATGGTGTGATAAGATTAGCCATACTGTATGCAATACGAGCAGAACATTCTGGTTTGGTCATCTGGTCTCATGAAAAAGCCATTAGAACACACTCACTTCAGGATTCCAGGAAAAAGCTAAAATGGTCCATTTGGTTGAGATTGAAACCTGCTAAAATGAAATAGATTCAAATCTCTTGACTCCTCAACATTTTCCACTCACTTTGAAAGTAATATTGGTCCTTTTAGGTTGGCTAGGAGATGGGTACACATTTAAAAAGCATAAAAGCAGCTGGTTAACCTTTTAATTTTGATTGTGTGAATTCTTTTAAAGGGATGAGTCAACGAGTAAAGCAAGTCTGGGGATAAAAAACATGAAATGATACAACATTTACGTCCACAATGTCCCATACCTCAAAATGTAACAGTCGATTTAGAAGGAATGTTCTCAATCCTAATATCGCACAACCTAAACACTGGATCTCAGGACATTACATGCTTTAACTGACTGAAACCACTGCTGCTCATAATGGAAGAAGAGTTGGGAGGAGGTGAAGAAGTAATGAACTCAAGGCAATATTTCCTCTCTTATGCTTCAATTTAAAAACAACAATAAAAAGAAGTCTACCGAGGTAAAAGACTGGATCTGTTTGTCGTGGATAAAATACACTGTTTAACTGTTCCGTCTAGCGGCTAGTATGGTGGAGCCGGATTAGCCTGGCAGCACAGACAGATCTGGCACCAGGCTAGTGCCGGATGGCCCTGAGGGGACAGCCCTAATAGTCGATGCCCTGGTCGACCTTGTTGTAGTGGGCCACGTCGCTGTATTCGTCCTCTTCATGATAAGCCACTGGGTACTCCTCCCCCCTCCCTCGTGGAGGGACTCCTCAGCCTGATAGTCACTGTCTGACCTCTGAGCAGTTGGTGCCCAGGCTCCGTCGGCATGAATGGCAGGCTCGGCGGGCGAGCCGCAGTACTTGGGGTCGTACACCTGGCGTCCTAGGCCATATGCGCTCATGCCCTTCTGGGACGCTGCCTTGTTGGTGCCCATCTGCAAGGATATGGTGGAGTTGTCCACTTGCTGCACCTGCTTGTTGTCGAAGACGTCACGACGCGTTCCCGGGCAGGACATACCGGCCTAGGAGAGGAGCGGAGAAGAGGGGAGGACAGGGACACATTTAGGAGATTTCCAAGAAAACAGTGATAAGGCAGGAATATTGACCTGGATGGTCTTCCTCAAGACAACTGTGAGTATTATGTATATCAACAATGTGATTATGGTGATGTGCAAAGTATATCTAGACTCCCCCAACTCCCTGTTACTCCCGGTTACACTCCCCCAACTCCCTGTTACATTCCCCCAACTCCCTGTTACATTCCCCCCAACTCCTGTTACACTCCCCCAACTCCCTGTTACACTCCCCAACTCCCTGTTACACTCCCCCAACTCCCTGTTACATTCCCCCAACTCCCTGTTACATTCCCCCAACTCCCTGTTACACTCCCCCAACTCCCTGTTACACTCCCCCAACTCCCTGTTACACTCCCCCAACTCCCTGTTACATTCCCCAACTCCCTGTTACATTCCCCCAACTCCCTGTTACACTCCCCCAACTCCCTGTTACATTCCCCCAACTCCCCTGTTACACTCCCCAACTCCCTGTTACACTCCCCCAACTCCCTGTTACACTCCCCCAACTCCCTGTTACACTCCCCCAACTCCCTGTTACACTCCCCCAACCCTGTTACATTCCCCCAACTCCCTGTTACATTCCCCCAACTCCCTGTTACACTCCCCCCAACTCCCTGTTACATTCCCCCAACTCCCTGTTACACTCCCCCAACTCCCTGTTACACTTCCCCAACTCCCTGTTACATTCCCCCAACTCCCTGTTACATTCCCCCAACTCCCTGTTACATTCCCCCAACTCCCTGTTACACTTCCCCAACTCCCTGTTACATTCCCCCAACTCCCTGTTACATTCCCCAACTCCCTGTTACACTCCCCCAACTCCCTGTTACACTTCCCCAACTCCCTGTTACATTCCCCCAACTCCCTGTTACATTCCCCCAACTCCCTGTTACACTCCCCAACTGTTACACTCCACCTACTCCCTGTTACATTCCCCCAACTCCCTGTTACATTCCCCCAACTCCCTGTTACTCCCTGTTAAATTCCCCAACTCCCTGTTAAATTCCCCAACTCCCTGTTACATTCCCCAACTCCCTGTTACACTCCCCAACTCCCTGTTACTCCCTGTTAAATTCCCCAACTCCCTGTTACATTCCCCAACTCCCTGTTACATTCCCCTAACTCCCTGTTACATTCCCCCAACTCCCTGTTACACTCCCCCAACTCCCTGTTACTCCCCTGTTAAATTCCCCCAACTCCCTGTTCCACTCCCCAACTCCCTGTTACACTCCCCCAACTCCCTGTTACACTCCCCAACTCCCAGTTACACCCAGTTAAATTCCCCCAACTCCCTGTTCCACTCCCCCAACTCCTGTTCCACTCCCCCAACTCCCTGTTACATTCCCCCAACTCCCTGTTACATTCCGCCAACTCCCTGTTACATTCCGCCAACTCCCTGTTACATTCCCCCAACTCCCTGTTACATTCCCCCAACTCCCTGTTACATTCCCCCAACTCCCTGTTACACTCCCCCAACTCCCAGTTACACCCAGTTACATTCCCCCAACTCCCAGTTACACCCAGTTACATTCCCCCAACTCCCTGTTACTTCCGGTTATATTCCCCCAACTCCCGGTTACATTCCCCAACTCCCTGTTACATTCCACCAACTCCTTTGTTACACTCCCCCAACTCCCTGTTACACTCCCCCAACTCCCTGTTACACTCCCCCAACTCCCTGTTACATTCCCCCAACTCCCTGTTACATTCCTCCAACTCCCGGTTACATTCCCCCAACTCCCGGTTACATTCCCCCCAACTCCCTGTTACATTCCCCCAACTCCCGGTTACATTCCCCCAACTCCCGGTTACATTCCCCCAACTCCCGGTTACCTTCCCCAACTCCCGTTACACTGCCCCAACTCCTGGTTACACTGCCCCAACTCCCGGGTTACATTCCCCAACTCCCGGGTTACATTCCCCAACTCCCGGGTTACATTCCCCAACTCCCGGGTTACATTCCCCAACTCCCTGTTACACCGCCCCAACTCCCGGTTACACTGCCCCAACTCCCGGTCACACTCCCCCAACTCCCGGGTTACATTCCCCAACTCCCGGTCACACTCCCCCAACTCCCGGTTACACTCCCCCCCAACTCCCTGTTGCATTCCCCCAACTCCCGGTTACATTCCCCCAACTCCCGGTTACACCCCCAACTCCCGGTTACACTCCCCCAACTCCCGGTTACATTCCCCCAACTCCCGGTTACACTCCCCCAACTCCCGGTTACACTCCCCCAACTCCCGGTTACACTCTCCCAACTCATTTGAGAGTGGCACTTGCTGGGTAGTTCCTTCCATTACATAGGTTCCATCATGGTTTCAAAAGGGGAAGTGGACCACTGTAAAAGCAACTGTGTGGTTTCCACCCGTAGACATACGAGTGGTGTTAAAATACATCATTGGTTTTACCTGGCTGGCTCCTTTGTTGGTGCCCATCTGCAGACTGATGGTGGTCTGGTCGTAAGGCTTGTCTGTCTGGGTCTTTGGGTCGTAAAGATGTCTCCTGGTCCCGTACGCTGTCATACCAGCCTGGCTTGCACACTTGTTGGTCCCCATCTAAACATGCAGGAACATAGAACCATTAGCTGAATAGGCCTATTACAGGTGTCTGACCTCTGACCTCCATTACAGGTGTCTGACCTCCATTACAGGTGTCTGACCTCCATTTCAGGTGTCTGACCTCCATTACAGGTGTCTGACCTCCATTACAGGTGTCTGACCTCTGACCTCCAATACAGGTTTTCTGACCTCCATTACAGGTGTCTGACCTCCATTACAGGTGTCTGACCTCTGACCTCCATTACAGGTGTCTGACCTCCATTACAGGTGTCTGACCTCCATTACAGGTGTCTGAACTCCATTACAGGTGTCTGAACTCCATTTCAGGTGTCTGACCTCTGACCTCCATTACAGGTGTCTGACCTCTGACCTCCAATACAGGTGTCTGACCTCTGACCTCCATTACAGGTGTCTGACCTCTGACCTCCATTACAGGTGTCTGACCTCTGACCTCCATTACAGGTGTCTGACCTCCATTACAGGTGTCTGACCTCCATTACAGAGCGATTGTGCATGTATTACATTTGAAGAATCAGTAAAATAAGCTACATATAAACATTCTATTATCGGGATTATTTCCACTGGCAAAATACTGAAAGGTACAAAACTGAACAAAACCGACACATTGTATTGTATCGTCACATCCAGTAACTGAACAACCTATCACACATCATCCCCAGCATGTCCTACCTGCAGTCCGATGACACACTGCCCAGCCTTGATCTTCTTGTCATCAAAATGGCGTTTCTGTTTGTCTGCGTATTTTACACCAATGTCACACGATGTGTGAATGCCTTTGGTCTTTGCCTATGGAATGAGATAAGAATGTGGAAATATATTCATGCTACAAGTCTCTTGGAGAGAAGGAACCCCATCAGAATGTATTGGTAAACACTTTACTGTAGCTGTCAACAGAGAAGGAACCCCATCAGAATGTATTGGTAAACACTTTACTGTAGCTGTCAACAGAGAAGGAACCCCATCAGAATGTATTGGTAAACACTTTACTGTAGCTGTCAACAGAGAAGGAACCCCATAAGAATGTATTGGTAAACACTTTACTGTAGCTGTCAACAGAGAAGGAACCCCATCAGAATGTATTGGTAAACACTTTACTGTAGCTGTCCCAGTATACACTAATTACCATAACATGTCTTCTTGTTTGTTTTGAAAAACTAAAAAGTATTATCACAGACAGCATGTAGGAAAGTGTACCCCCCCCCCCCCGCCCCCCCTCACCATGCTGGCCAGGGAGAGCAATGTGCTCTGGACTTGGGTCATGTTGCCGTTCTCAAACAGGTCGTTGGCCTCAAAGATGTCATTAGGCTTCATGCCGTAGGCCAGGATGGCTTTGATGAAGTTGCCAAGGTT
>NW_027013447.1:0-2500 GCF_036934945.1 Oncorhynchus masou masou | reverse complement strand
AATAATTGGACACCACGAAATTGGGGATAAAAAAGGGTCAAAAAAAGTTACAAAAAAAGTAGTGCCTAATTCCAGTCCTTCTAATACAGTATAATATGGTACAGTAATACTGTTCACACTCCAAAAGATTAGCCTGCTGGAGCTAGTTTCATTTATTTACCCGAGAGAGCTTATAGCTAGCTACATCAATGGGCTTTATATCATAGGGCTCAATAAATGTGGTTAACGTAGGGCTCATTAAATGTGGTTAACGTAGGGCTCATTAAATGGTTAACGTAGGGCTCATTAAAATGTGGTTAACGTAGGGCTCATTAAAATGTGGTTAACGTAGGGATCATTAAATGTGGTTAACGTAGGGCTCATTAAATATTGTTAACGTAGGGCTCATTAAATATTGTTAACGTAGGGCTCATTAAAATGTTGTTAACTTTTGGCTCATTAAAATGTTGTTAACATAGGGCTCATTAAAATGTTGTTAACGTAGGGCTCATTAAAATGTTGTTAACGTAGGGATCATTAAATGTGGTTAACGTAGGGCTCATTAAATATTGTTAACGTAGGGCTCATTAAAATGTTGTTAACTTTTGGCTCATTAAAATGTTGTTAACATAGGGCTCATTAAAATGTTGTTAACGTAGGGCTCATTAAAATGTTGTTAACATAGGGCTCATTAAATGTTGTTAACGTAGGGCTCATTAAATGTTGTTAACTTGGGGCTCATTAAATGTTAACTTAGGGCTCATTAAATGTGGTTAATGTAGGGCTCATTAAATGTTGTTAACGTAGGGCTCATTAAAATGTGGTTAACGTAGGGATCATTAAATGTGGTTAACGTAGGGCTCATTAAATATTGTTAACGTAGGGCTCATTAAAATGTTGTTAACTTTTGGCTCATTAAAATGTTGTTAACATAGGGCTCATTAAAATGTTGTTAACGTAGGGCTCATTAAAATGTTGTTAACGTAGGGCTCATTAAAATGTTGTTAACGTAGGGATCATTAAATGTGGTTAACGTAGGGCTCATTAAATATTGTTAACGTAGGGCTCATTAAAATGTTGTTAACTTTTTGGCTCATTAAAATGTTGTTAACATAGGGCTCATTAAAATGTTGTTAACGTAGGGCTCATTAAAATGTTGTTAACATAGGGCTCATTAAATGTTGTTAACGTAGGGCTCATTAAATGTTGTTAACTTGGGGCTCATTAAATGTTAACTTAGGGCTCATTAAATGTGGTTAATGTAGGGCTCATTAAATGTGGTTAATGTAGGGCTCATTAAATGTTGTTAACGTAGGGCTCATTAAATGTATTTGCTATATGTCTCATTAGACTCAGGTAGCACCAGGTTTGAATCTTCATGCTGATAAAAACTCTAATCAAATCCAGACATATTTATATGCTTTTGAATGACACTTCTGGTTTTGGTGGGAAATATGGTGTTACGCTGGATGGAACATTTGTATAATACCAGGAAGTGATGCTATTGACATCATGGTCATGGATAGAAGTCATCAGAGGAAGTGATGCTATTGACATCATGGATAGAAGCCATCAGAGGAAGTGATGCTATTGACATCATGGATAGAAGCCATCAGAGGAAGTGATGCTATTGACATCATGGATAGAAGCCATCAGAGGAAGTGATGCTATTAACATCATGGATAGAAGCCATCAGAGGAAGTGATGCTATTGACATCATGGATAGAAGCCATCAGAGGAAGTGATGCTATTGACATCATGGATAGAAGCCATCAGAGGAAGTGATGCTATTGACATCATGGATAGAAGCCATCAGAGGAAGTGAATGCGAAGCCAATTACAGCTGCTTGCTCTTCTTCTTCTCCAGCTGCTTCCGCTCTTTCTCACACACTTGTGTACACACACTGAACATAAGTTAAGGGCTTGAACTCATCCCCACTGGCTCCCTGGAGCGTTTACCATGCGCCATCCTTAAATGCCAAGCTGCCAAACACACAGCGTAGCATATACACTGACACACAATCTCATTTGTGTAAACACATGTACAGGATCTGCTAAAAATGGTAGTCCTACATGGGGGGGGGGGACCATTTGTTCTGCCACTAGTGTTTCTGTGCTGTAATGAACAGTACTTCAGTGTCAATGAGTAAGTACTGTTCAGTAAATAACCCACAGTTGGATTGAATAAGGTCATGGAGATTTTCCAGGACTTTTCTACAACGTCAAACAGAGGCGTAAATTTAACCGTTCTTTACATGGTACTGTCGGATGAGCAGTTGCAGTCACCCATTAGCTCACAGTCCATTATAAAATAGCTCAGAGTCCACTGTAAACAGCACTTCAACATTGGCCTATGTCCTATAAACATGGCCTTTCAACGAGCACATCACAGACACTAGTCATCCACACTGAGTCAGTCAGACAGACTCCTCTTTATGATCGAGTCAGAGGAAAGAGACATCTGACCTCCACTCTTTTTTTACACATTGTTCCTCCACTTTGAACAGCTTAGTTTATTCCT
>NW_027013446.1:0-16166 GCF_036934945.1 Oncorhynchus masou masou | reverse complement strand
TGTCCCGAAGCCACCCCTGTGTTGTCTTGGCTATGTTCTTAGGGTTGCTGTCCTGTTGGAAGGTGAACCTTTGCACCAGTCTGAGGTCCTGAGCATTCTGGAGCAGGATTCCTCTGTACTTTGCTCCATTCATCTTTCCCTCCGTTCATCCCCACAGCATGATGCTGCCACCAGCATGCTTCACCATAGGGATGATGCCTGGTTTCCTCCAGACGTTCAATCTTGGTTTCATCAGACCAGAGAACCTTGCTGTTATATGCCTTTTACTGAGGAGTGGCTTCCATCTGGCCACTCTACCATAAAGGCCTGATTGGTGGAGTGTTGAATAGATGGTTGTTCTTCTGGAAGGTTCTACCATCTCCACAAAGGAACCATCGGGTTCTTGGTCACCTCCCTGACCAAGGCCCTTCTCCTCCGATTACTCAGTTTGGTTGTGCGGCCAGCTCTAGGAAGAGTCTTGGTGGTTCCAAACTTCTTCTATTGAAGAATGATGGAGGCCACTGTGTTCTTGGGGACCTTCAATGTTTTGGTACACTTCCCCAGATCTGTGCCTTGACACATTCCTGTCTCGGAGCTCTATGGACAAGACTTCATGGCTTGGTCAATGATCAATGGAAACAGGATGCACCTGAGCTACATTTTGAGTCTCAGAGCAAGGGGTCTGAATACTTAAGTAAATATGGTATTTCTGTTTTTATTTTTAATAGATTAGGAAATATTTCTAAAAACCTGTTTTCGCTTCATCATTATGGGGTATTGTGTGTAAAATTTAATTTAATTTGTCACATACACATGGTTAGCAGATGTTAATGCGAGTGTAGCGAAATGCTTGTGCTTCTAGTTCCGACAATGCAGTAATAACAAGTAATCAAAACTACTGTCTTATACACACAAGTGTAAGGGGATAAAGAATATGTACATAAAGATATATGAATGAGTGATGGTACAGAGCAGTTTAGGCAAGATACAGTAGATGGTATCGAGTACAGTATATACTTTTAGAATAAGGCTGTAACGTAACAAAATGTGGAAAAAGTCCAAGGATTTGAATACATTCTGAATGCACTATATATATATATTTCTTTATTGTTTTCTCCTAACCCTACCACCCCTCCCCTAATTGTAGTAAACTAATGGACAACAATACTTAGGCTTCTACTTCCAGCTAATACATACTATATACAATTTTCTGACAAGAAACAAAGTGAACTATAATATAAAATATTGGAAGGTTGAACAGCCAACAAAACAACAATTAACCATAGTACACAGCACAGCAGCGCAAACACTAACACACAGACAAATGTCAAATCTCCATCACACAGTTTTAAAACACACAACATTCACAACATAACATATTGTTAACCTTCTACAGGTTAACAGAGACTAAAACCACCAAAACGTAACAGATTAACCTGTTCATTTACGTCACAAACAACAAAGTTAACCCTCTCCAGCCCCTTCTCCATCCATTGTATTTCTGAGACCCACCTGAGAACATGAATATTAACACTCAGCAGATTCACGCTCGTCTTGCTTTCCCGTCCGCACACATACAGCTCTCTGTCCCTGGGGCTGATGACTGCACTGAGCACACCTCACACACACAGCTCTCTGTCCCTGGGGCTGATGACTGCACTGAGCACGCCTCACACACACAGCTCTCTGTCCCTGGGGCTGATGACTGCACTGAGCACGCCTCACACACACAGCTCTCTGTCCCTGGGGCTGATGACTGCACTGAGCACGCCTCACACACACAGCTCTCTGTCCCTGGGGCTGATGACTGCACTGAGCACGCCTCACACACACAGCTCTCTGTCCCTGGGGCTGATGACTGCACTGAGCACGCCTCACACACACAGCTCTCTGTCCCTGGGGCTGATGACTGCACTGAGCACGCCTCACACACACAGCTCTCTGTCCCTGGGGCTGATGACTGCACTGAGCACGCCTCACACACACAGCTCTCTGTCCCTGGGGCTGATGACTGCACTGAGCACGCCTCACACACACAGCTCTCTGTCCCTGGGGCTGATGACTGCACTGAGCACGCCTCACACACACAGCTCTCTGTCCCTGGGGCTGATGACTGCACTGAGCACGCCTCACACACACAGCTCTCTGTCCTTGGGCTGATGACTGCACTGAGCTCCACTGAACATGCCTCACACAAACATAACACCTCCAAAGCTCACAGTCCTGACCGCCTGCAGCATGAGAACTCCAACCACAACACCAACCCCTGTTTCTTCCTCCCCTCGATCCCACAGCTAGACTCCCACAATAGCCTCTGGAAGGTACAGCTTCAGAATCCACCCCATAAATCAAGTACAGGAGAAACGCCTCAAAGTACAGCAGCCAAACATTGTATTTATTTATTTATTTTACTAGGCAAGTCAGTTAAGAACAAATTCTTATTTTCAATGGAACAGTGGGTTACAGTGGGTTAACTGCCTGTTCAGGGGCAGAATGACAGATTTGTACCTTGTCAGCTTGGGGATTTGAACTTGCAACCTTTCGGTTACTAGTCCAACGCTCTAGGCTACCCTAGGCTACCCTGTCGCCCCAATACATTATGCTGTAGCACTCAGCAGCTCAGCCTCTGACTTCAATTCTCTTTGTACGTGCTATGTGCTTCATAAATCTCCATTTATACCACTCTGTCTGCACCCCACCCCCAGGCACAGCTATCGCACACCAGAAATTAGCAGCCATTTAATTAACCAGCTGCAAAGAGTAGCTAGCACCAGCCCACACTCTCTATTGAGTCCTGTCAAACAGCATCCCACAAAAGGCCCAGAGATGGTCATAAAGATGCAGACAGAGAGAGTGGCAAAGCTCCAATAAAATATGAAACAACTAAAGCACTATGTGGATGAAGTGCTGGGGACGAATCCTGGGAAGTAGAACATTCGGACTGCCATTAACAAAGCCATGCCTAGTCTCTCTTGTACACAAATGGAAGGCTGAGAGATTTAAGAATGAAGAATCATTAGAATCAGAGTGAGGATGTACATAGATAGACATAGTGGTGTGTCTCCATCACTGATATGCAGTACAAAGGAGGTTGGACTTTATTTGCTTCAGGGTGGGGACATTAATACGATTACATAAACAGACAATGTCTAATATAAGGGACCTTTAGAGTTACATCATATCATCATGGAGATGATATGACATCACAGTGAATTTTGTCTGCGCAGAGTCACCTTGAGAAGAAGAATCATACAGCTAGATACTGTAAGCCATTCAGATGAGTAGCGTGTAAAGCCTTCTAGCAGGATGAAAGTCAGATCAGGCTACAGGAGAGTAAACAGGCCATGGCCTTTCCTGCCTTCTCTCCTGTCTGACTGCCTACATGAGGAGTAAACAGGCCATGGCCTTTCCTGCCTTCTCTCCTGTCTGACTGCCTACATGAGGAGTAAACAGGCCATGGCCTTTCCTGCCTTCTCTCCTGTCTGACTGCCTACAGGAGGAGTAAACAGGCCATGGCCTTTCCTGCCTTCTCTCCTGTCTGACTGCCTAGGAGGAGTAAACAGGCCATGGCCTTTCCTGCCTTCTCTCCTGTCTGACTGCCTGGAGGAGTAAACAGGCCATGGCCTTTCCTGCCTTTCTCTCCTGTCTGACTGCCTACAGGAGGAGTAAACAGGCCATGGCCTTTCCTGCCTTCTCCTGTCTGACTGCCTACAGGAGGAGTAAAACAGGCCATGGCCTTTCCTGCCTTCTCTCCTGTCTGACTGCCTACATGAGGAGTAAACAGGCCATGGCCTTTCCTGCCTTCTCTCCTGTCTGACTGCCTACAGGAGGAGTAAACAGGCCATGGCCTTTCCTGCCTTCTCTCCTGTCTGACTGCCTACAGGGAGGAGTAAACAGGCCATGGCCTTCTGCCTTCTCTCCTGTCTGACTGCCTACAGGAGGAGTAAACAGGCCATGGCCTTTCCTGCCTTCTCTCCTGTCTGACTGCCTACAGGAGGAGTAAACAGGCCATGTCTTTCCTGCCTTCTCTCCTGTCTGACTGCTCACAGGAGGAGTAAACAGGCCATGGCCTTTCCTGCCTTCTCTCCTGTCTGACTGCCTACAGGAGGAGTAAACAGGCCATGGCCTTTCCTGCCTTCTCTCCTGTCTGACTGCCTGCTGTACTGCAGCTTGGAGTGAGACTGCAGCTCCAGGCATTAGAAAAGTGGAAGTACCTTTGTAATGTCGGAAAGATCAGAACCAAGGCTAAGCAAGGATCTCCTGCTCCAATACACACAGCCGGGGGCAGCAGGGTAGCCTAGTGGGTAGCCTAGTGGTTAGAGTGTTGGACTAGTAACCGAAGGTTGCAAGTTCAAACCCCCGAGCTGACAAGGTACAAATCTGTCGATCTGCCCCTGAACAGGCAGTTAACCCACTGTTCCTAGGCCGTCATTGAAAATAAGAATTTGTTCTTAACTGACTTGCCTGGTAAAATAAAATAAATAAATAAAAAATTACATGAAGAGCAATGACAGGTATGGGCCTACAGGATATTTAAATCTATATTTTTTACCTTTATTTAACTAGGCAAGTCAGTTAAGAACAAATTATATTCACAATGACCAGCCTGAGGACATTGACAGGTATGGGCCATAAAGTCAGTTACATGACCAGCCTGAGGACATCGACAGGTATGGGCCATACAGTCAGTTACATGACCAGCCTGAGGACATTGACAGGTATGGGCCATACAGTAGGTTACATGACCAGCCTGAGGACATTGACAGGTATGGGCCATACAGTCGGTTACATGACCAGCCTGAGGACATTGACAGGTATGGGCCATACAGTAGGTTACATGACCAGCCTGGGGACATCGACAGGTATGGGCTATACAGTCAGTTACATGACCAGCCTGAGGACATTGACAGGTATGGGCCATACAGTCAGTTACATGACCAGCCTGAGGACATTGACAGGTATGGGCCATACAGTAGGTTACATGACCAGCCTGGGGACATCGACAGGTATGGGCCATACAGTCGGTTACATGACCAGCCTGAGGACATTGACAGGTATGGGCCATACAGTCAGTTACATGACCAGCCTGAGGACATTGACAGGTATGGGGCCATACAGTCAGTTACATGACCAGCCTGAGGACATTGACAGGTATGGGCCATACAGTCAGTTACATGACCAGCCTGAGGACATTGACAGGTATGGGCCATACAGTCGGTTACATGACCAGCCTGAGGACATTGACAGGTATGGGCCATACAGTCAGTTACATGACCAGCCTGAGGACATTGACAGGTATAGGCCATACAGTCGGTTACATGACCAGCCTGAGGACATTGACAGATATTGGCCATACAGTAGGTTACATGACCAGCCTGAGGACATCGACAGGTATGGGCTATACAGTAGGCTACATGACCAGCCTGAGGACATTGACAGGTATGGGCTATACAGTAAGCTACATGACCAGCCTGAGGACATTGACAGGTATGGGCCATACAGTCAGTTACATGACCAGCCTGAGGACATTGACAGGTATGGGCCATACAGTCAGTTACATGACCAGCCTGAGGACATTGACAGGTATGGGCCATACAGTAGGTTACATGACCAGCCTGAGGACATTGACAGGTATGGGCCATACAGTAGGTTACATGACCAGGTATGAGTAATTGAAGTCTGGTTGGTTAATGGTCATGGTCATTAATAATGGTCATTACTGCATCAGGAGAACCTATTCTAGGCGTTTGAGGTAAACACTAGTCTGACTTTAGCCTGGAGCCTGTTTTTAGCGTAAGGATGAGCTTTATTAAGAGGATCCATTTTACAGGATCTCACAAAAAAACTACCAAAATAACTCAAACACTCATGGCTTTAGCAGTAAAACACATGTTGATCAAATCAGCAACATTGTGAGGTTAGCAAGGTCAGATGTACAACAATTAGTAGATGATACTGTAGTGTGGCTATAGAGAGGAAATACGTGCATTTGCTGATCTGGCAACAGAAACTGTGGGCCAGAAAGACAAGCAGGCAGGATATGGCCCCTCACCTTTGAGCCTGTGGAAGTGGACGGGACATCACTCTTGATGCTCTTGCTGTCCTCCTCTGTGGACTCACTGCGCACCGTGGGGGTCATTGTGGGGCCAGCCAATCAGCCACCTTGCTCTCAGAGGCCATCATGGCGGCCTGTAGGGTGCTGAGGTCCTTGCTCCCCGGCTGGGGGCCTTCTTAGGCCGGGGACGGTGGTCCGGAGTCAGTTTGGACACATGGTCCTTAATCCTGACCTTGCCAGGAGATGTCATCAAACTCGATGGTGAAGGCGTGAGGTGAGGCGTGGCCCTGAGCGCTACTGAGCGGTGGTAGCAGCAGCCCTCAGTGTCTTTAGTAGGGATTTCATGAATGCTGTCCTCAGCCATCTGAGACTCCTGGTAGGAATCTCAGCAGCTGGGCTCAGGACCCAGACCATCCTCCATAGGCCTCTCACTCCTCTTAGGCTCTCTGCCATCTGTAGGTTCACAAAGAGGAGAACACTGGGGATCAGTATCTAGAGGTCAGAGGTTACGGGCCCTAAAATGGGCCGCTCAGCTGTGTCTGTTCTGAGTCTCAGCATAAGTCTGAATCCGTGTCTGCGGCCCTGGCAGAACACAGCCCTCTCTTTATTTATGTAACCTGTATTTAACTAGGCAAGTCAGTTAAACAACAGATTCTTCTTTACAATGACGACCTACCAAAAGGCTAAAGGCATCCTGCAGGGACAGGGGCAGGGATTAAAATCTAAAATACAGGACAAAACACACATCACGACAAGAGAGACACCACTACATTACATAAAGAGAGGCCTAAGACAACAACACAGCATGGTAGCAACACAACATGACAACGACATGGTAGCAACACAACATGGCAGCAGCACAACATGGTAGCAGCACAAAACATGGTACAAACATTATTGGGCACAGACAATAGCACAAATGCAAGGTACAGACAATACATCATGCGAAGCAGCCACAACTGTCAGTAAGAAGGGTTGAGATAAAATGGTCCAGTTTGAGTGTTTGTTGCAGCTCGTTCCAGTCTCTAGCTGCAGCGAAATGAAAAGACGAGCGACCCAGGAATGTGTGTGCTTTGGGGACCTTTAATAAATGTGACTGGAAGGAATGGGTGTTGTATGTAGAGGATGAGGGGCTGCAGTAGCTATCTCAGATAGGGGGGAGTGAGGCCTAAGAGTGTTTTATAAACAAGCATCAACCAGTGTGACTTGCGATGAGCATACAGAGATGACCAGTTTACAGAGGAGTATAGTGTGCAGTGACGTGTCCTATAAGGAGCATTGGTGGCAAACAGGTCAGGCTGTGCTGAGCCAGGCAGACAGGCACAAAGCCAGTGTAGTGTAACTTACTTAATAATGATTGTGTAACTTCCTTTGATTATGTGGCAAGGCATTATGGCATATGTGTAGACCATCTAGTTTATACATATGACAAAGTGGAGCAGCTGAGTTGTTCTTGAAAGTACAAAGTTGTTTTGTACATTCCTCTCATTTCTCTATGTAGTAAGGGAACAATATCAAAGTCAAATATTCAAGAGTATAATACCTACTGGGATTCAGGAGCCCCCAATGAGGCCACATCTTTCTCGGAAGTTATATCTTTCAATTCAACTTGAAAGTAAGTCATGTTTGTATATCTTTGAAAACAGATAAGCTCCTGAAAGCATGACTGCAAATATCTGTGGCTTTCAACAAAGTAAAAAATGGAGTGAAATGAGACATAACGTTGTCCATTTAGAGAACTATATTCAAACTGATACCCCCTTTTGCATCAGGTCCTAGATTATAGTCCCCAACAGGTCTGGTGGTCAATAAGGCTTTCAGGTTTCATCCTATCAAAGAAATACCCACTGCTTCCACAAACAAGACCACCACAACTGTCTTAGAACCTCTCCTTTTTTAAATAAATACTACCACCCTTCCTCTAAAGATTTCATGATGAATCATGTGACTCAATTCTAAAGCACTGAGGGTCACGGTGGTCATTCATTTAACAGGAACACTGTACATTAGAGCAGTGGTTCCCAACATTTTTCGGTTACAATACCACCAACTGAATTTTGATTTGTCCTGAAGTACCGCCTCATGTGCATTTTACCAACAGGTCTATGGTCTCATGAGTCTACTCAAGTACCCCCTGCGGATAGGCCAAGTACCCCCTGCGGATAGGCCAAGTACCCCCTGCGGATAGGCCAAGTACCCCCTGCGGATAGGCCAAGTACCCCCAGGGGTCATTAGAGTACATGAGACACACACACACAATAACGAACAACACCCATATTAATACATATTCCTGACAGAGCATTACTAACAACACCCATATTAATACATATTCCTGACAGAGCATTACTAACAACACCCATATTAATACATATTCCTGGCAGAGCATTACTAACAACACCCATATTAATACATATTCCTGACAGATCATTACTAACAAAACCCATATTAATACATATTCCTGACAGAGCATTACTAACACCACCCATATTAACACATATTCCTGACAGAGCATTAACAACACCCATAGTAATACATATTCCTGGCAGAGCATTACTAACACCACCCATACTAATACATATTCCTGACAGAGCATTACTAACAACACCCATATTAATACATATTCCTGGCAGAGCATTACTAACAACACCCATATTAATACATATTCCTGGCAGAGCATTACTAACAACACCCATATTAATACATATTCTGACAGAGCATTACTAACAACACCCATATTAATACATATTCCTGACAGAGCATTACTAACAACACCCATAGTAATACATATTCCTGACAGAGCATTACTAACACCACCCATATTAATACATATTCCTGACAGAGCATTACTAACAACACCCATATTAATACATATTCCTGACAGAGCATTACTAACACCACCCATATTAATACATATTCCTGACAGAGCATTACTAACAACACCCATATTAATACATATTCCTGGCAGAGCATTACTAACACCACCCATATTAATACATATTCCTGACAGAGCATTACTAACAACACCCATATTAATACATATTCCTGACAGAGCATTACTAACAACACCCATGTTAATACATATTCCTGACAGAGCATTACTAACAGCACCCATACTAATACATATTTATGACAGAGCATTACTAACACCACCCATATTAATACATATTCCTGACAGAACATTACTAACAACACCCATATTAATACATATTCCTGACAGAGCATTACTAACAACACCCATATTAATACATATTCCTGACAGAGATTACTAACACCCATATTAATACATATTCCTGGCAGCATTACTAACACCACCCATACTAATACATATTCCTGACAGAGCATTACTAACACCACCCATGTTAATACAAATTCCTGACAGAGCATTAATAACAACACACATATTAATACATATTTGACAGAGCATTACTAACACCACCCATATTAATACATATTCCTGACAGAGCATTAATAACACCACCCATATTAATACATATTTATGACAGAGCATTACTAACACCACCCATATTAATACATATTCCTGACAGAGCATTACTAACACCACCCATATTAATACATATTCCTGACAGAGCATTACTAACACCACCCATATTAATACATATTCCTGACAGAGCATTACTAACAGCACCCATACTCAATACATATTTAAGACCATTACATATTAATACATATTCCTGACAGAACATTACTAACAACACACATATTAATACATATTCTGCAGAGCATTACTAACACCACCCATATTAATACATATTCCCGACAGAGCATTACTAACACCACCCATATTAATACATATTCCTGACAGAGCATTACTAACAACACCCATATTAATACATATTCCTGGCAGAGCATTACTAACAACACCCATGTTAATACATATTCCTGACAGAGCATTACTAACACCACCCATATTAATACATATTCCTGACAGAGCATTACTAACACCACCCATATTAATACATATTCCTGACAGAGCATTACTAACAACACCCATATTAATACATATTCCTGGCAGAGCATTACTAACACCACCCATATTAATACATATTCCTGACAGAGCATTACTAACACCACCCATATTAATACATATTCCTGACAGAGCATTACTAACAACACCCATAGTAATACATATTCCTGACAGAGCATTACTAACAACACACATATTAATACATATTCCTGACAGAGCATTACTAACAACACCCATATTAATACATATTCCTGACAGAGCATTACTAACAACACCCATATTAATACATATTCCTGACAGAGCATTACTAACAACACCCATATTAATACATATTCCTGACAGAGCATTACTAACAACACACATATTAATACATATTCCTGACAGAGCATTACTAACAACACCCATATTAATACATATTCCTGACAGAGCATTACTAACAACACCCATATTAATACATATTCCTGGCAGAGCATTACTAACAACACCCATATTAATACATATTCCTGGCAGAGCATTAGTAACACCACCCATATTAATACATATTCCTGACAGAGCATTACTAACAACACCCATATTAATACATATTCCTGGCAGAGCATTACTAACACCACCCATATTAATACATATTCCTGGCAGAGCATTACTAACAACACCCATATTAATACATATTCCTGACAGAGCATTACTAACAACACCCATAGTAATACATATTCCTGGCAGAGCATTACTAACAACACCCATAGTAATACATATTCCTGGCAGAGCATTACTAACACCACCCATATTAATACATATTCCTGACAGAGCATTACTAACAACACCCATATTAATACATATTCCTGACAGAGCATTACTAACACCACCCATATTAATACATATTCCTGGCAGAGCATTACTAACACCACCCATATTAATACATATTCCTGACAGAGCATTACTAACAACACCCATATTAATACATATTCCTGACAGAGCATTACTAACAACACCCATATTAATACATATTCCTGACAGAGCATTACTAACACCACCCATATTAATACATATTCCTGACAGAGCATTACTAACACCACCCATATTAATACATATTCCTGACAGAGCATTACTAACAACACACATATTAATACATATTCCTGACAGAGCATTACTAACAACACCCATATTAATACATATTCCTGACAGAGCATTACTAACAACACCCATATTAATACATATTCCTGGCAGAGCATTACTAACAACACCCATATTAATACATATTCCTGGCAGAGCATTACTAACACCACCCATATTAATACATATTCCTGACAGAGCATTACTAACAACACCCATATTAATACATATTCCTGACAGAGCATTACTAACAACACCCATATTAATACATATTCCTGGCAGAGCATTACTAACAACACCCATATTAATACATATTCCTGACAGAGCATTACTAACAACACCCATATTAATACATATTCCTGACAGAGCATTACTAACAACAACCATATTAATACATATTCCTGACAGAGCATTACTAACACCACCCATATTAATACATATTCATGACAGAGCATTACTAACACCACCCATATTAATACATATTCCTGGCAGAGCATTACTAACACCACCCATATTAATACATATTCCTGGCAGAGCATTACTAACAACACCCATATTAATACATATTCCTGGCAGAGCATTACTAACACCACCCATATTAATACATATTCCTGACAGAGCATTACTAACAACACCCATATTAATACATATTCCTGACAGAGCATTACTAACACCACCCATATTAATACATATTCCTGGCAGAGCATTACTAACAACACCCATATTAATACATATTCCTGACAGAGCATTACTAACACCACCCATATTAATACATATTCCTGGCAGAGCATTACTAACAACACCCATATTAATACATATTCCTGGCAGAGCATTACTAACACCACCCATATTAATAAATATTCCTGACAGAGCATTACTAACAACACCCATATTAATACATATTCCTGACAGAGCATTACTAACAACACCTATATTAATACATATTCCTGGCAGAGCATTACTAACACCACCCATATTAATACATATTCCTGGCAGAGCATTACTAACAACACCCATATTAATACATATTCCTGGCAGAGCATTACTAACAACACCCATATTAATACATATTCCTGGCAGAGCATTACTAACAACACCCATATTAATACATATTCCTGACAGAGCATTACTAACACCACCCATATTAATACATATTCCTGACAGAGCATTACTAACAACACCCATATTAATACATATTCCTGTCAGAGCATTACTAACAACACCCATATTAATACATATTCCTGACAGAGCATTACTAACACCACCCATATTAATACATATTCCTGGCAGAGCATTACTAACAACACCCATATTAATACATATTCCTGACAGAGCATTACTAACACCACCCATATTAATACATATTCCTGACAGAGCATTACTAACACCACCCATATTAATACATATTCCTGACAGAGCATTACTAACACCACACTATTAATACATATTCCTGACAGAGCATTACTAACACCACCCATATTAATACATATTCCTGGCAGAGCATTAATAACAACACACATATTAATACATATTTATGACAGAGCATTAATAACACCACCCATATTAATACAAATTCATGACAGAGCATTAATAACAACACACATATTAATACATATTTATGACAGAGCATTACTAACAACACCCATATTAATACAAATTTATGACAGAGCATTACTAACGCCACCCATGTTAATACAAATTCATGACAGAGCATTAATAACAACACACATATTAATACATATTTATGACAGAGCATTACTAACACCACCCATATTAATACAAATTTATGACAGAGCATTACTAACAACACCCATATTAATACATATTCCTGACAGAGCATTACTAACACCACCCATATTAATACATATTCCTGACAGAGCATTTACTAACACCACCCATAGGTCATCTAATGTACAGTACATTTAATTAATCATGTCCTAGAGTAGCTCATCTAATATCCTCTACATTTAATTAATCATTTTCTCTCGTAGCTCATCTAATGTACTGAAACATGTGTGCATGCATCTGATCATCTTGCCAACATTTGGAACATATAATTTCATACTTCAGATTTGATGAGGCGGCAGGGTAGCCTAGTGGTTAGAGTTTTGGACTATTAACCGCAAGGTTGTGAGTTCAAACCCCCGAGCTGACAAGGTACAAATCTGTCGTTCTGCCCCTGAACAGGCAGTTAACCCACTGTTCCCAGGCCGTCATTGAAAATAAGAATTTGTTTTTAACTTACTTGCCTGGTTAAATAAAGGTAAAAAAAGAAATGAGGTCAAGTAGGTTCTTACCTGCTGCAGAGCTGTCATGCTTCTTCCCACACGTCTTGGTCTCCTGTTTGAAGGAGTTCTCGTCGTTCTGCGTCCCCATCCCCCACCAAGATGGCTGTCCATACAGAGGTGTTCCCCGGTGCGATGTTGCTATGTCCCCTATAACACAAACACAAGAGGTTTCACACAATTTAGATTTAATGTATGACATTCGTCAAGGGGTGTTTGACTGTTCCTGAGCAGCTGCACTGTGTCTTTTTGTAAGGGGTGCGACCTGGCGGCAGAGAAGTCAGACGCAGGAGAGAAATAACTGTTTCCAACAGCGCAGTTTATTTACAAAATCCACCAGAAAACAGAATAATAAAATAAATGGGTCCATAACCCAGCACACAAGAGGACAGACGTTCACAAACACTACAATAAACAATCACCCACAAGGACATGAGGGGGAACAGAGGGGTAAACACACACCAGGACAGACGTTCACAAACACTACAATAAACAATCACCCACAAGGACATGAGGGGGAACAGAGGGGTAAACACACACCAGGACAGACGTTCACAAACACTACAATAAACAATCACCCACATGGACATGAGGGGGAACAGAGGGGTAAACACACACCAGGACAGACGTTCACAAACACTACAATAAACAATCACCCACAAGGACATGAGGGGGAACAGAGGGGTAAACACACAACATGTAATTGATGTGATTGGAACCAGGTGTGATGGAAGACAAGAAAAACCAAAGGAAAATGAAAAGACGATCAGCAATGGCCGAACGCCGCCCGAACAAGAAGAGGGACCAACTTCGGCGCAAGTCGTGTCACTTTTAATTCATCTGTCCTGGATGACGGGACTTGGAGCAATGGTTTGGCTTTAGCCGTTCCCTGACCTACATTACCCAATCAGCAGAATAATGAGGGACAAACCCATCAACACCAACCTCTGCTCCACAATCTAACTACCTTCTCCTCTCCCCACTGCCAAAGGCTTGATTTTCTAACTACCTTCTCCTCCCCCAGCCGCAAAAGGCCTGACCTAACTACCTTCTCCTCTCCCACTTTGGCTTCACCCAGATGGGATGTTTATATGGGTGTGACTTTACAGACTTTAGTTGAAGCAAGGTCTGGGACACAATGTGTAGGCCCATTTACTGCCAACTATGTCACAAACGCAAATGGAACCCAATATTCACTTCGGGCTGCAGTGTAAGCAAGCACTGACTTTGCATATGAAGAAAACCCAAATAATGCACTAATTGCAGTGTGCATTCACAGAAGACTGTGTTCAAAATGCATATATGCCTATTATTTGCTACAAGATTAGTGACAAGCCTATAAATGCTGCAAGATTGGTTAGGAGTTTTGCCTGCCTGCATAACATATCCAGTTAATCATGGTGGTGTGCTGCAGAGAGGAAAGGGAACATACAGTCTGACTGAAGAGAGGAAAGGGAACATACAGTCTGGACAGAGAGGAAAGGGAACATACAATCTGACTGCAGAGAGGAAAGGGAACATACAGCTTCCACTGAAGAGAGGAAAGGGAAGCCATACAGTCTGACTGAAGAGAGGAGGGAACATACAGTCTGACAGAGAGGAAAGGGAACATACAGTCTGACTGAAGAGAGGAAAGGGAACATACAGTCTGACTGAAGAGAGTGGTGTGAACATACAGTCTGACTGAAGAGAGGAAAGGGAACATACAGTCTGACAGAGAGGAAAGGGAACATACAGTCTGACTGCAGAGAGGAAAGGGAACATACAGTGACTGTCTGACTGCAGAGAGGAAAGGGAACATACAGTGACTGTCTGACTGCAGAGAGGAAAGGGAACATACGGTCTGACTGTCTGACTGCAGAGAGGAAAGGGAATATACAGTGACTGTCTGACTGCATAGAGGAAAGGGAACATACAGTCTGACTGCAGAGAGGAAAGGGAACATACAGTGACTGTCTGACTGCAGAGAGGAAAGGGTACATACAGTGACTGTCTGACTGCAGAGAGGAAAGGGAACATACAGTGACTGTCTGACTGCAGAGAGGAAAGGGAACATACAGTGACTGTCTGACTGCAAAGAGGAAAGGGAACATACAGTGACTGTCTGACTGCAGAGAGGAAAGGGAACATACAGTGACTGTCTGACTGCAGAGAGGAAAGGGAACATACAGTGACTGTCTGACTGCAGAGAGGAAAGGGAACATACAGTGACTGTCTGACTGCAGAGAGGAAAGGGAACATACAGTGACTGTCTGACTGCAGAGAGGAAAGGGAACATACAGTGACTGACTCTGACTGCAGAAAGAGGAAAGGAACATACAGTGACTGTCTGACTGCAGAGAGGAAAGGGAACATACGGTGACTGTCTGACTGCAGAGAGGAAAGGGAACATACAGTGACTGTCTGACTGCAAAGAGGAAAGGGAACATACAGCGACTGTCTGACTGCAGAGAGGAAAGGGAACATACAGTGACTGTCTGACTGCAGAGAGGAAAGGGAACATACGGTGACTTTCTGACTGCAAAGAGGAAAGGGAACATACAGTCTGACTGCAAAGAGGAAAGGGAACATACGGTAACTGTCTGACTGCAGAGAGGAAAGGGAACATACGGTGACTGTCTGACTGCAAAGAGGAAAGGGAACATAAGGTGACTGTCTGACTGCAGAGAGGAAAGGGAACATACAGTGACTGTCTGACTGCAGAGAGGAAAGGGAACATACGGTGACTGTCTGACTGCAGAGAGGAAAGGGA
>NW_027013445.1:0-16167 GCF_036934945.1 Oncorhynchus masou masou | reverse complement strand
TGGAGAAACCCGTTGGCTGCACCGCTTCGGATAGCGTCTCTCCAGTGAGCCATGTTTCCGTGAAGCACAGAACGTTACAGTCTCTGATGTCCCTCTGGAATGCTACCCTTGCTCGGATTTCATCAACCTTGTTGTCGAGAGACTGGACATTGGCAAGAAGAATGCTAGGGAGTGGTGCACGGTGTGCCCGTCTCCGGAGTCTGACCAGAAGACCGCCTGCGTCGGAGTCGTTTTTTTGGGTCGCTGCATGCGATCCATTCCGTTGTCCTGTTTGTAAGGCAGAACACAGGATCCGCGTCACGAAAAACATATTCTTGGTCGTACTGATGGTGAGTTGACGCTGATCTTATATACAGTAGTTCTTCTCGACTGTATGTAATGAAACCTAAGATGACCTGGGGTACTAATGTAAGAAATAACACGTAAAAAAAAAAAAAACTGCATAGTTTCCTAGGAACGCGAAGCGAGGCGGCCATCTCTGTCGGCACCGGTACTCAGTAAAGGAGCATTCACTGGCTTCTTGGTAAGCAAGTGCAGTCTAGATTTGTGTTTTAGGTTATTGTTCTGCTGAAAGGTGAATTCATCTCCCAGTGAGCAGATTGAACCAGGTTTTCCTCAAGAATTTTGCCTGTGCTTAACTATTTCAGTTTATTTTTATCCTGAAAAACTTGCCTGTCTGTAACGATTACAAGCATATCCATAACATGATACAGCCAACACTTTGCTTGAAAATATGGAGAGTGGTCCTCAGTATTGTGTTGTATTTGATTTGCCAAACATAACACTTTGTATTCAGGAAAAAAACTGAATTGCTTTGGAGTAACTACAATCAAATCAAATGTATTTATATAGCCCTTCGTACATCAGCTGATATCTCAAAGTGCTGTACAGAAACCCAGCCTAAAACCCCAAACAGCAAGCAATGCTGGTGTATAAGCACGGTGGCCAGGAAAAACTCCCTAGAAAGGCCTGAACCTAGGAAGAAACCTAGAGAGGAACCAGGCTATGAGGTGTGGATAGTCCTCTTCTAGCTGTGCCGGGTGGAGATTATAACAGAACATGGCCAAGATGTTCAAATGTTCATAAAGTCATCATGCCAGGTAGTCCTGAGGCATGGTCCTAGGGCTTAGGTCTTCCGAGAGAGAAAGAGAGAATTAGAGAGAGCATACTTAAGTTCACACAGGACACCGGATAAGACAGGAGAAGTACTCCAGATATAACAAACTGACCCTAGCCCCCCGACACATAAACTACTGCAGCATAAATACTGGAGGCTGAGACAGGAGGGGTCAGGAGACACTGTGGCCACATCCAATGATACCCCCATGCAGGGCCAAACAGGAAGGATATAACCCCACCCACTTTGCCAAAGCACAGCCCCCATACCACTAGAGGGATTTCTTCAACCACAAACTTACCATCCTGAGAAAAGGCAGAGTATAGCCCACAAAGATCTCCGCCATGGCACAACCCAAGGGGGCGCCAACCCAGACAGGAAGATCACATCAGTAACTCAACCCATTCAAGTGACGCATTCACCCATTCAAGTGAGCGTTGGACTAGTAACCGGAAGGTTGCGAGTTCAAACCCCCGAGCTGACAAGGTACAAATCTGTTGTTCTGCCCCTGAACAGGCAGTTAACCCACTGTTCCCAGGCCGTCATTGAAAATGAGAATGTGTTCTTAACTGACTTAAATAAAGGTAAAATTAAAAAATTTAAAAAATTAAAGTTGCTCCAGAGCCTTTCCGTTCACGTTCACACTCATGGGCCAGACTACACTCAATCAAATGACCCACTGAAGAGATGAGTCTTCAGTAAAGACTTATAGTTTGAGACCGAGTCTGCGTCTCTCACATGGGTAGGCAGACCATTTCATAAAAATGGAGCTCTATAGGAGAAAGCCCTGCCTCCAGCTGTTTGCATAGAAATTCTAAGGACAATTAGGAGGCCTGCGTCTTGTGACCGTAGCGTATGTGTAGGTATGTATGGCAGGACCAAATCAGAGAGATATAGGTAGGAGCAAGCCCATGCAATGCTTTGTAGGTTAGCAGTAAAACCTTGAAATCAGCCCTTGCCTTAACAGGAAGCCAGTGTAGGGAGGCTAGCATTGGAGTAATATGATCAAATTTTTTGGTTCTAGTCAGGATTCTAGCAGCCGTATTTAGCACTAACTGAAGTTTATTTAGTGCTTTATCTGGGTAGCCGGAAAGTAGAGCATTGCAGTAGTCAAACCTAGAAGTAACAAACAATGTTGTTGACCCATCCTCAGTTTTCTCCTATCACAGCCTTTGAAGTGTACCTATGAGGAAAATTACAGGCCTCTCATATTTTTAAGTGGGAGAACTTGCACAATTGGTGGCTGACTGAATACTTTTTTGCCCCACTGTATGTGGAAAAAGTCAAGTGGTGTGAACACTTTCTGAAGGCACTGTACCTGTTACCTTTCTCAACTAGAACTATTGTACACTTGCCAACCCAGCTGTAGATAGAGAATCCTCTACTCTGTGTATCAGCCTGACTGACGCAGTCCCCTCTGTGTGTGTGGTGTTCCCTAGGGACTTCAGTAACACAGAGACCTTGTGCAGTGAATACAAATACTACTGTGAGACATGCTGCAGCAAGCAGGAGGCCCAGAAAAGGTCTGTACACACTGTTTAGCTGTGTGTCTGTCTGTCTGTCTGTCTGTGTGTGTGTCAGTCTGTGTATAACTCCTCTGTGTGTACCTATAGGATGCGTGTGAAGAAGCTGCCTGTGATCCTGGCCCTGCACCTGAAGCGATTTAAGTACATGGAGCAGCTGCACCGATACACCAAACTGTCCTATCGTGTTGTCTTCCCTCTGGAGCTCCGCCTCTTCAACACCTCTGGAGACTCTGTCAACCTCGACCGCATGTACGACCTGGTCGCTGTGGTTGTCCACTGTGGCAGGTAGGACACACACACACACAGACACACACAAGACATTGTATCCAAACTGAAATGTACTGTACCTATAGACACCATATTATTCTCATATCAGTGCTTCCCCTTCTTTCTTCCTCAGTGGACCCAACAGAGGACACTACATCACCATAGTGAAGAGTCATGGCTTCTGGCTGCTGTTTGATGATGACATCGTGGAGGTGTGTGTCTCAGTTAGGGTTGTTATGGTGACTGTATTACCGCCACACCGGCAGTCATGAAGGCAGTCAAATTCCACGTGACCATTTAGTCACGGTTATTAGGCTTCTCCAAGCTCTGATGCTGCTGCTGATGGTCATTAGTAGCCTACCAAACTTGCTAACTGCCTGGTACTCAGCACTTTATTGTCCCTCTAATCACTCTGACATCAATGTAAATGTAGTTGAAAATCTAATCAAACACTTCATGAGAGCCCATGAGTTCATGTTGCTCAACATTTCTATAGGCTATGCAATTGCGTGAGAAAACGAGAGCGATGGCCTCTATTAAAAAGAGGAGGACCCCATCAGCTTTCTATAGACTAAGCCTACTATATTTATTCTTAAAAAAAAATATTAAGCACACTGCTTATCTTTACAGCAGGAGTCTAGCCTACTTGGCTGGCATGAAAATTAACCACGGGAAAAGCGTCCTCCATTCACTTTTTAAGTGCATAGACAACATTTATTTTTTTCCTTCCCCGAAATCAAAACAAATTTCACACATATATTATTTAGTATATGTGAAGACAAAATTAAATTAAGAATAGTCTGATGAATGACAATATTAGCCTATCACTTGTGAATTATATATTATCACTTGTGAATGATGTCCAGCGTAAGACAGGAAACAATGCCTTTTTTTGTGTGACTTTTTCGTATCATTGTCGCACACCTCATGTAGACTAACCCATAGGCCTATATGTTTTGATATGGTTGGTATCACAACTAAAGTGGCCAAATAACTTATTAAAATTAAGCACATTAATCCAGATTACAAGGGGTGTAGAGCTTAACTGGCATACAAAAGCAGCGTTTCAAGTTTGGGGAAGATAATTTTCACCATAAAAATGCACCTTTATAATAAAAGCATTACATGCATATCACATTTGCGGTCAATTTTGAGAATGGTGTTTTCCCTCTCATGGAAGGTTTGCACTTATAGCCTACTGCCATGTGCGCATATTGCGCTTATAATGTGAAGAAATAGCCTAATAGAGTATCAACATTTTAAGCTAAACGTTCACATCTGTTAAGTCAGCCTCATTGCAAAAAAACTTTTTTTTATGCTAGTGGGTATATTCATTTGGGATCTATTGCATCACACAACTGTCCCAGACTATGTTTGGATTATTTATTTCTCACACAGAATAAAATAGTTCTACTTTTGTACTATAGAGGATAGTAGATTGACATAGGCTAGTGCTTTTGCTGTTCGTTAGGCCAACTCATCTTGTTGGCTGACGAAAAGTAAATATGGACAGTTCTTCCAATAGCTTCAATATGAATTGGATAAGAATACTCGCAGTTGCGTCCCCGATGTGTCTGTCTTCACTTGTAGCCTGTGAGAAAGACCCGATCACGTGATGGAGAGCCATGTGAGTGAGAGGTGCTTCGGAGCACGCAGCACTCCGGGAAATGGGAATTATAATTATTATAATTAGCCCAAGGGCACAATGGCCACTGGCTGCAAAGGGCATGGCTTTTTTTAGGGGGCATTACGGCCACACAAAGAGGATGCCGCCAGGAAATCTTAGGCATTATCAAGTGCTTGTCTAATTGTATATGAGAGACTGACGAAGTGTGTCCAGCCTGTGCAAAAACAAAGCGGAGCTCATGCCAGAGCTCATGCCTTTTTCAAATCATCAAAAGAGTCGCATCATGCAGCTTTACAATGTATTAAAAATCCAAACATATAGCCCAACGTTTGTAGAACAACTAATGTTCCATTAATAACAAATCATTTCTTTGTTTTCCGCTCAACACAGAATAGCCACATGTGCTCGCTCCCTAAAATCATTTGGAGAAAATATTCTTTCTATTTTATTCAGCTTGGTTCATTTGTATTCGTCATGCTATAAAATAATGCTACAAAGTTCTAAGCAAATCTTGTCTGCTAAATTAACTAGTGTAGCCCACAGCCATACGGCATAGCCAGATTAGGACCTAACATAAGGACAATGTATGCTATTCTATTCTTCTGAAATAAAATACATTTTCTTCATATCATGTTTCTTTAGACCTATCTAAAATAAATAATGATTTATTGTGAAGGTGTTGGCTATATTACATGGATGTATTAGACTTTAAAATGTAGATGTTCCAAAGGTCTGCATCGGTGGCTTGTAGGCTGTGTGTGGAAGCCAGGAGATGCTAAATGTGTTTATGTTAATTAACTGTCAATTACCGATGTTTGTTGGCCATCAGACCTGTTTATATGGCTCATACAGAATGTTTCATCATTTGTTGTCTCACTCTCTGGTTTACTCAGAAAATCGATGCCCAGGCCATCGAAGAGTTCTATGGGTTGACGTCAGACATCTCCAAGAACTCAGAGTCTGGATACATCCTCTTCTATCAGTCCAGGGAGTAACTGGAATAAACACCCAGCCAGAGAGAGAGAATGATTGGAACTCTGAACATGACCCCTCTCTGAGTCATGTGCCAACGCCATTCCCTGTCTCACTGCCTTCCCTGGGTCTGCCTGGACTTCATTTCCCATAACCCCATGCTCTCCTCCCTGCATTCAGCATGCTGGGAAGGCTGTGTAAACTGCCTTTTGTCCTTCAGCATCTGGACAGCACTTTAGAACAACAACAACAAAAACAAACAGTCACAACAACAAGGAGCAGGAAACATAAAGAAGCTACAACGGGCTGGTGTGTGATGCCCGTTTGTCTCTGCATGGGGTAGGTCTGGAGGTCTGAAGACCCACCATGGGTCACTCTTCCTGGGTCTGCCTGGCATACAGAGCTGGCTGGACTGGTACAAGTACAGAGTGCTATGGAAAAGAAGATTGTAATATTTGTATATCTGTATAGTATGTCTATTTTCACGCAATGTCATAAGTTCATAAATACTTTTAGTAGGGTTATCCCGTGACCTTATATTTACAATGTCCAGCCCATAGATGTATTCTACCTGGGGATTGGCTAGAGCTGGGATGGAATGGAAGTTTTAGGGAGAGATATAAACTAGTTGAAAGAGGGTCTATGCATCTAGTGTCGCTGAACTGCATGTTTCGGTGTTCACTGTTTGAGCTGGTGTAGATTCAAGTTGAGTTGTGACCAATCCAAACCTATTCATTGTAATGCTGAGATATGGTAGTTCTACAGAAGACCAGGATGCATGTAGCTCTCTGTCTGCTGCTCCCGTCCCCTAACATAGAGACTAGCCCAGGCCCTAATGCTCCTCTCCCAAGTTATAACCATGTTGTGATCCAGCCCCCACTCTAGAACATAGTCACTCACTGACACAAACTACATCTCTACTAGTCTCTAGACTAGTTTGGTTTCTGTCTAATCCCTGTTTTGTAAAACACTATTTATTGCTCTTATTTATTTCTAATGTTATAATGTTGACTGCGCTGGTAGGTGGAGAAGATTGTGCCTCAGGGCTTGACCCATCCAGACTCAATCTTGTCTTATTTTGTATGTAATATCTCCCCCCTCACTGAGTCTGGTAGGTCAGTGTTTCCCAACTCCGGTCCTCGAGTACCACCCAATGGTACACATTTTTGTTGTATCCCTGGACAAATATTCCTAATTGAACTCATTGAGGCCTTGATGATTAGTTGACAAGTTGAATCAGGTATGCTTGTCCGGGGCTACAATTAAAATATGTACTGTTGGGGGTACTGGAGGACCGGAGTTGGGAAACACTGGTGTAGGTAATATACATACAGCGCTCTATGGGGTTGACAACGTCTTTAGTAGCTTTACTGTGAAGTATATGGATAGCTGGACCCTGTCGAAAGAACCACATAATCCACAGTTGTCAGGTATCATGAAAAGGGGTGTTTCTCACAGTGAGATTGGTGCAATAGGAGGTCAAGTGAGCTGATAAGATGCCGACTTCCCTTTGAAGAAAATATATATGTTGATATTAAATGTTAGTATGCTTTGCTACCAGTCTCCTCCCAGTCGGTAGTGTGTATCTGTGTGAGATGATCAAAGGAAGTGGAACTATTGTGCTAGGTGCATTATGGGGCAGCGGTCAGCATAATGTTGGTATGATGACAGAACGTTCCTGTTTATTCTTCTTCCTATGTTGAAATATTGGTGTCTTTACATGTGTTCTTGTAACACCTTGTTATTTTGCATAGTTGTCCCCCCATTGTTAGGTACTTGACTTGGAACCAATGTTCTTTACACAGAAGCTGTGCCTGGCAGACACTGACAAGTTGTGTTTAGTGTTAAGGTGACCAGTGGATCATAGAGACAGCTGGTTTACCATCCCATACGGTTAGGACCATGTACTGTAGACTATAACCATATCAAAGGTCCATATAGAGGTATATGAAGAAGCAATGCTGCTCACTGTCCTGTGGCACTCGAATTCACTGTGATACTTGGAAGTATACCGACTCAAATGCATCTCGCTAAGTGTGAATAGAGATGATTTGGGTTGTTATGTGTGTGTTTCTGTGCCCTCTCCTTATTATGTGAGAGCATTTTATGTAATGTGTGAGAGAGTGCATAACTGCCTATCTCCTTCTGTTAGTATAACTGGTGAAGTCGATGATTAGTAATATGTGCCAAACTGGAGTCTAATGACTTGCAAAACTGGAAAAGAACTGTAACAGATTTTCTCTGCTACGATACAAGTGTATATATACATTATGTATAAAAGACTGATAAAATATATAGGAAATATATTTTTTTAAACCTAGGAGCTAAAGCACTAAGAGAGAGTAGTTACTTAAAAACAAACCCTGTTTGGAAATATGATGCTGCTTTACAATAAACCAATCAGTCAGTCAATCACATAACCAACTAATCACACAATAGTAACACAATCGATGAGACACAATCGATGAGACACAATCGATGAGTCACAATCAGTCAGTCACTTTGAGGTTTTGTTCATTACAGGCTTAACAGAACCATGGTAGATGAAGAGGACACTAGCCAGCACTGTTTGAAGAATTTTAAATGGGTTATGATGAGCAGAGATATGTGTGTGCTAATCTTCAAATGATTGTTCTGCACACACCGTTGTACTAACTTTGAACAGGCAGCCCAATTCTAATAATTTTTCCACAAATTGGTCTTTTGACCAATCAAATCCGCTCTTGCTCAGACCAATTATTGAAAAGAAAATCAGAATTGGGCTACCTGTTTAAACGCATCTCTCTCAAGAGCTCAATGCACTCAATGTGGTCTTATCTATCTATAACAAGACTCTGGTGTAGTGCCTAGAGATGGAGACATACTGTTATAGCTTGGTTTGATAAGAGTAGATGATAAAGGGAGATCCAGGCACTAGATAACTCGCAATTCTAATGAATTGTTTGTAAATTGAAAGTGCACTTTACTAGTGGTATTCTATAATAAGAACCACAGTATGAGTACTTCTTGGATTTCCCTTCCTCTGTTCAATAAAAAGACTATTAACTGAGGGACTGGGCTTTTCAAAGATTTTGTTACTCATGTTCTTTGTATTTGTATTTTCAAAGAGTTCTCAACCCCCTCACCAGCTACTTATTCTCCTCCTTTTACCTCTTCTCCTCCTTTTACCCTCTTCTCCTCCTTTTACCCTCTTCACCTCCTTTTACCCTCTTCTCCTCCTTTTACCCTCTTCTCCTCCATAACCCACTTCTCCTCATTTTACCCTCTTCTCCTCCTTTTACCCTCTTCTCCTCCTTTTACCCTCTTCTCCTCCTTTTACCCTCTTCTCCTCCATAACCCTCTTCTCCTCCATAACCCACTTCTCCTCCTTTTACCCTCTTCTCCTCCATAACCCACTTCTCCTCCTTTTACCCTCTTCTCCATAACCCACTTCTCCTCCTTTTACCCCCTTACCACCACTGGTTGGAGCGATTAAAAATGATGGTGCTGATGTTGCTTCCAGAGGCAGTTTGGAACTCGGTAGTGAGAGTTACAACCAAGGACAGACAATTTGTACGCGCTTCAGCACTTACAGTTGACCGGGGCCACACTAGCAGGTTGTAAATTTCACTTATTGGAAAGGTGGCATCCTATGATTGTGCCACGTTGAAAGTCACTGAGCTTTTCAGTAAGGCCGTTCTACTGCCTATGTTTGTCTGTGGCGATTGCATGGCTGTGTGCTCGATTTTCTACACCTGTCAGTAACAGATGTGGCTGAAATACCTGAATCCACTCATTTGAAGGAGAGTACACATACTTTTGGATATATAGTGTCTCTCTTTACTCATCCTCACCCACTCCTCTCTGTTCTCCCCTTCTCTACCCTCTCTCGCTCCTGTTACTGAATCTTCCATCTCTCTCTCTCTATCCTCTCCTCGCTCCCTCCCTGCAGATCAAGTGAATGCACTCTGACAGCCGACTGTGTATTCTAGTTGCTAGCACACTGCGCCAAACAATGCAGTACAGAGGGCTAGTAGGCAAGCCAGGCTCCTTTAGCTCGACACATAATAATAATAAGAAGAAGAATTTGTCCTATTTCATGTGTTAATTGGAAATGTGTTTTTTGCTTATCCCAACTCTCCCTGAGACGCCCTCGGAGAGTGGAGTCACTGCAAGGGTCTGCTATTATCAACGGCGACCCTGGAGCAATTCGAGTTATGTGTCCCTCAAGGGCCACAGACAACAATGTGGGTGGGTACAGTATGTGTGTGTAGTTATGTGGAATGACTGTGTAAATGTGTATGTCCGTCCGTCTGCCCATCCTTCCGTCCGTTTGTCTCTGTGGGCATTAGAGCATTACTAGGGCAAAGTAGTGCAAGTTATCTGGAATCAGTGAAAACAGCCAGAACAGGGTGCCTAACCAGGCCAGATCTGATCTGAGATCATAGTTAGTGATGTCAGAGGTTCTACCTCATCATGATTACAGCCCTGAGTGTCTCTGCATCTGCCGCATTATTGTAATTACACATAATTATAATAATGATCTGCATAATTAGCTTTGAAGCCGCAAAATGATGCTAATGATGAATGTCAAAAGGGCAAGAAACACGTCACTAATTAAATAATTCCATTAAATAACTGATTAAATAATTACATAAATCCCTATAATAATTACATAAATCCCTGCTATCTGGTAAGTGATACATTTTTTCCCTCATCAATCTACACACAGTACCCCATAATGACAAAGTGAAAACTATTTATTTTAAACATTTTTGCAAATGTATTAAAAATAAAAAAAACAGATACCTTATTTACATAACTATTCAGACTCTTTGCTATGAGACTTGTGCATCCTGTTTCCATTGATCATCCTTGAGATGTTTCTACAACTTGATTGGAGTCCACCTGTGGTAAATTAATTTGATTGGACATGATTTGGAAAGGCACACACCAGTCTATATACAGTGGGGCAAAAAAACTATTTAGTCAGCCGCCAATTGTGCAAGTTCTCCCACTTAAAAAGATGAGAGAGGCCTGTAATTTGCAACATAGGTACACTTCAACTATGACAGACAAAATGAAAAAAAAATCTAGAAAATCACATTGTAGGAATTTTTCTGAATTTATTTGCAAATTATGGTTGAAAATAAGTATTTGGTCACCTACAAACAGTAGGCTCTCACAGACCTGTAACTTCTTCTTTAAGAGGCTCCTCTGTCCTCCACTCGTTACCTGTATTAATGGCACCTGTTTGAAATTGTTATCAGTATAAAAGACACCTGTCCACAACTGGGAAGACTGGATCTGCAATAGGTAAGCAGCTTGGTTTGAAGAAATCAACTGTGGGAGCAATTATTAGGAAATGGAAGACATACAAGACCACTGATAATCTCCTCGATCTGGGGCTCCACGCAAGATCTCACCCCGTGGGGTCAAAATGATCACAAGAACGGTGAGCAAAAATCCCAGAACCACACGGGGGGACCTAGTGAATGACCTGCAGAGAGCTGGGACCAAAGTAACAAAGCCTACCATCAGTAACACATTACGCCGCCAGGGACTCAAATCCTGCAGTGCCAGACGTGTCCCCCTGCTTAAGCCAGTACATGTCCAGGCCCGTCTGAAGTTTGCTAGAGAGCATTTGGATGATCCAGAAGAAGATTGGGAGAATGTCATATGGTCAGATGAAACCAAAATATAACTTTTTGGTAAAAACTCAACTCGTCGTGTTTGGAGGACAAAGAATGCTGAGTTGCATCCAAAGAATACCATACCTACTGTGAAGCATGTGGGTGGAAACATCATGCTTTGGGGCTGTTTTCTGCAAAGGGACCAGGACTACTGATCCATGTAAAGAAAATAATGAATGGGGCCATGTATCGTGAGATTTTGAGTGAAAACCTTCCATCAACAAGGGCATTGAAGATGAAACGTGGCTGGGTCTTTCAGCATGACAATGATCCCAAACACACCGCCCGGGCAACGTAGGAGTGGCTTCGTAAGAAGCATTTCAAGGTCCTGGAGTGGCCTAGCCAGTCTCCAGATCTCAACCCCATTGACAATCTTTGGAGGGAGTTGAAAGTCCGTGTTGCCCAGCAACAGCCCCAAAACATCACTGCTCCTAGAGGAGATCTGCATGAAGGAATGGGCCAAAATACCAGCAACAGTGTGTGAAAACCTTGTGAAGACTTACAGAAAACGTTTGACCTCTGTCATTGCCAACAAAGGATATATAACAAAGTATTGAGAAACTTTTGTTATTGACCAAATACTTATTTTCCACCATAATTTGCAAATAAATTCATTAAAAATCCTACAATGTGATTTTCTGGATTTTTTTTCTCATTTTGTCTGTCATATGATGTACCTATGATGAAAATTACAGGCCTCATCTTTTTAAGTGGGAGAACTTGCACAATTGGTGGGTGACTAAATACTTTTTTTGCCCCACTGTAAGATAAATTGACAGTGCATGTCAGAGCAAAACCAAAGCCACGAGGTCGAAGGAATTGTCCGTAGAGCTCCGAGACAGGATTGTGTCAAGGCACAGATCTGGGGAAGAGAGGCAAATCATTTCTGCAGCATTGAAGGTCCGCAAGAACACCATGGGCTTCATCATTCTAAAATGGAAAAAGTTTGGAACCACCAAGACTCTTCCTAGAGCTGGACGCCTGGCCAAACTGAGCGATCGGGGGAGAAGGTCCTTGGTCAGAGAGGTATAGCTGTGCAGCAATGCTCCTCATCCAACCTGGCAGAGCTTGAGAGGAACTGCAGAGAAGAATGGGAGAAATACAGGTATGGAAATCTTGTAGCGTCATACGCAAGAAATCTTGAGGCTGTAATTGCTGCCAAAGGGGCAGGTAGCCTAGTGGTTAGAGCGTTGGGCCAGTCACCGAAAGATTGCTGGATCGAATACCTGAGCTGACAAGGTAAAAAAATCTGTCGTTCTGCCCCTGAGCAAGGCAGTTAACCAACATCTACTGTTCCCCGGGCGCCGAAGACGTGGATGTTGATTAAGGCAGCCCCCTGCACCTCTCTGATTCAGAGGGGTTGGGTTAAATGAGGAAGACACATTTCAGTTGAAGCCATTCAGTTGTACAACTGACTAAGTATCCCCCTTTCCTTGAACAAAGTACTGAGTAAAGGGTCTGAATACTTATGTAAATGGGATATTTCCAAAATATGAAAAACATTTCTAAAACCTGTATTTGATTTGTCATTATGGGGTAAGTTGTAGAGATTGATGAGGGGGAAAATTTTTTAAATAAGGCTGTAATGCAACAAAATGTGGAAAAAGTCAAGGGGTCTGAATACTTTCCGAATGTATTGTATGGACAATCAGAGCAAAACTACCCAAAATGAACACCATAGGAAGGCTAGCAGATGATGCTGCTGTTTCATCCTGTTTCATTGGAAAGCATCACACTGACACTGGATCTTTCTCACAAATAGGCATTAGGTAGCCTAGTGGTTAAGAGCGTTGAGCCAGTAACCAAAAGGATTACTAAGATTGAATCGTACTACACCGGCTCTGACGCTCATCGGATGTGGCCGGGCTTGCAAACCATTACAGACTACAAAGGGAAGCACAGCTGAGAGCTGCCCGGTGACACAAGCCTACCAGACGAGCTAAACTACTTCAATGCTCGCTTCGAGGCAAATAACACTGAAACATGCATGAGAGCACCAGCTGTTCTGGGAAGACACTCTCCGCAGCTGATGTGATTAAGACCTTTAAACAGGTCAACATTCACAAGGCCGCAGGGCCAGACGGATTACCAGGATGTATACTGCGAGCATGCGCTGATCAACTGGCAAGTGTATTCACTGACATTTTGAACCTCTCCCTGTCCGAGTCTGTTATACCAACATGTTTTTTGTCCAAGAACACTAAGGTAACCTGCCTAAATGACTACCGACCCGTAGCACTCACGTCTGTAGCCATGAAGTGCTTCGAAAGGGTGGTCATGGCTCACATCAACACCATCATCCCAGAAACCCTAGACCCACTCCAATTTGCATACCGCCCCAACAGGTCCACAGATGATGCAAACTCTATTGCACTCCACACGGCCCTTTCCAGCCTGGACAAAAGGAACACCGATGTGAGAATGCTATTCATTGACTACAGCTCAGCATTCAACACCATAGTGCCCTCAAAGCTCATCAATAAGCTAAGGACCCTGGGACTAAACACCTCCCTCTGCAACTGGATCCTGGACTTCCTGACGGGCCGACCCCAGCAGTTAAGGATAGTTAACAACACATCCGCCACGCTGATCCTCAACACTGGGGCCCCTCGGATGCGTGCTCAGCCCCCTCCCTGTACTCCCTGTTCACTCATGACTGCACGGCCAGGCATGACTCCAACACCATCATTAAATTTGCCGCTGACACAACAGTGGTAGGCCTGATTAACGACGAGACGGCCAATAGGGAGGAGGTCAGAGACCTGGCCGTGTGTTACCAGGACAACAACCTCTCCCTCAACATGATCAAGACAAAGGAGATGATTGTGGACTACAGGAAAAAGGACTGAGCACGCCCCCATTCTCATCGATAGAGCTGCAGTGGAGCAGGTTGAGAGCTTCACGTTCACAAACTAACATGGTCCAAGCACACCATGACATTCGTGAAGAGGACACGACAAAACCTATTCCCCCTCAGGAGACTGAAGAGATTTGGCATGGGTCCTCAGATCCTCAAAAGGTTCTACAGCTGCACCATCGAGAGCATCACTGCCTGGTATGGCAACTGCTCGGCCTCCGACCGCAAGGAACTACAGAGGGTAATGCGAACGGCCCAGTACACCACTGGGGGCCAAGCTTCCTGCCATCCAGGACCTCTACACCAGGCGGTGTCATAGGAAGGCCCTAAAAACGGCAAGAAGTACCGCAGCACCAAGTCTAGGTCCAAGAGGCTTCTAAACAGCTTCTGCTATCAAGCCATAAGACTCCTGAACATCTAGTCAAATGGCTACCCAGACTATTTGCATTGCCCCCCCTTTACCCTTTACACCACTGATACTCTCTTTTGTCATCTATGCATAGTCACTTTAATAACTCTACCTACATGTACATGCTACCTCAAGTAACCGGTGCCCCGGCACATTGACTCTGTATCAGTACCCCCCTGTATATAGTCTCGCTATTGTTATTTTACTGCTGCTCTTTAATTACTTGTTACTTTTATCTCTTATCCTCTCTGAACCACCCATCCCAGATCCGGTATAATTGTCATCAGCAACGCTGAATAGCATAGCGCCACAGTCAAATAATATTACTAGAAAATATTCATATTCATGAAATCACAAGTGCAATATTGCAAAACACAGTTTAGTCGTTTGTTAATCCACCTGTCATCTCAGATTTTGAAATTATGCTTTTCAGCGAAATCAATACAAGCGTTTGTGTAAGTTTATCGATTGCACGACAAAACAGTAAGTACACTTAGCATCAGGTAACTTTGTCACGAAAATCAGAAAAGCAATCAAAATAATCGTTTACCTTTGATGATCTTCGGATGTTTTCATTCACGAGACTCCCAGTAAGACAACAAATGTTCCTTTTGTTCCATTAAGATATTTTTTATATCCAAATACCTCCATTAGTTTGGTGCGTTATGTCCAGGAATCCACCGGAAAGAGCAGTCACGACAACGCAGACAAAAATTCCAAATTATATCCATAATGTCCACAGAAAAATGTCAAATGTTTTTTTTTTATAATCAATCCTCAGGGTGTTTTTCAAATATCAATTCGATAATATATCAACCGGGACAGTTTGCTTTTCACGAGGACCGGGAGTAACAATGGCCGCTTTTCTCTTTTGCGCGCAACTCACTCTGAGAGCCCCCACCTATCCACTTACGCAATGTGGTCGTTCACGCTCATTCTTTAAAATAAAAGACTTAAACTATGTCTAAAGGCTGTTGACACCTTAGGGAAGCCAAAGAAAACGGAATCTGGTTGATATCCCTTTAAATGGGCAATTAGGGATGCATAACAACAGAGAGGTTTCAAAAACAGGGGCACTTCCTGATTGGATTTTCCTCAGGTTTTAGCCTGCAATATCAGTTCTTCTTCGATATAGGGCGCGCTCTTTTAATTTTTGGATAAAAAACGTTCCCGTTTTAAACAAGATATTTTGTCACGAAAAGATGCTCGACTATGCATATAATTGACAGCTTTGGAAAGAAAACACTCTGACGTTCCCAAAACTGCAAAGATATTGTCTGTGACTGCCACAGAACTAATGCTACAGGTGAAACCAAGATGAAATTTCATACAGGAAATGCCCCAGATTTTGAATGCGCTGTGTTCCAATGTCTCCTTATATGGCTGTGAATGCGCCAGGAATGAGCCTACACTTTCTGTCATTTCCCCAAGGTGTCTGCAGCATTGTGACGTATTTGTAGGCATATCATTGGAAGATTGACCATAAGAGACTACATTTACCAGGTGTTCGCTTGGTGTCCTCCGTCGAAATGATTGCGCAATCTCCAGCTGCGTCCACTTTTCCATATGTTTCAAGTTATACTGTATATATGAGTCTAGAAGAGTAGAATGAAAACAGACGCTGAATTCCACCAGCCTGGTGTAGAGTGGCTGCTATTGCCCCCAAAGTTCCATTATTAATCACTGGTTGCTGTACTTTGTCGTAACACTACAGTGCCTT